>NW_012101309.1:122590-158869 GCF_000951045.1 Mandrillus leucophaeus | reverse complement strand
TCTCTACTAAAAATACAAAAATTAGCCGGGCATGGTGGCGCACACCTGTAGTCCCAGCTATTTGGGAGGTTGAGGCAGGAGAATTGCTTGAACCTGGGAGGCGGAGCTTGCAGTGAGCCGAGATCGTGCCACTGCACTCCAGCCTGGCGACAGAGCGAGACTCCATCTCAAAAATAAACAAATTACCTAGTTTCAGGTTTTTGTTACTGTTGCATAAACAGCAAGGCATAAATACTGTACTTACAAGAAATCAAAGAGAAAGTTCCCTAATTCCCTGAGGTTGAGTCAGATCCTTGACTGCATACAAGGTATCACCCACACTGATTTATAGCTGCCTGAGTTCCCTTCTCTGGGTGTGATCACTCAGGCAGAGAATCAGGGTTTTCATCTTTGCTCCCCAGGGTCCACCACAGCACTAGGCATGGAGCAGGTGGTGAAGTCCCTGATATGGTTTGGCTATCCCCACCCAAATCTCATCTTGAACTGTAGCTCCCACAATTCCCAGGTGTGGTGGGAGGGACCGGGTGGGAGGTAACTGAATCATGGGGGCAGGTCTTCCCCATGCTGTTCTTGTGATAGTGAGTAAGTCTCATGAGATCTGATGGTTTTATAAAGGGGAGTTCCTCTGCACAAGTTCCCTCTTACCTGCCACCAAGTAAGATGTACCTTTACATTCTGCCAGCATGATACGGCCTCCCCAGCTACTTGGAAACTGTGAATCCATTAAACCTCTTTCTCTTTATAAATTACACAGTCTGGGGTATGTCTTTATCAGCAGCATCAAAACGGACTAATACAGCCCCTAGAAGAAGGCATCAGTCAGGGAAAGGGCAGAAGCGTTTATCACCATCTGACTGGGACCCAGAAAGTTTTGATTCCCAAAGTCTCTGAGAATGGTCAAAATGAGGCATCAGAGAAAGTAAAGAACATTTGATGACAAGAAGTCATGAAATAAAACTGATGATGTGAGTTTAAATGGCAAAAGTTATGGTAAGAAAATATTTTAGAATGATTTTCCTCTTTTTTTTCTGATGTTTCCCGTGTTGTTTGACATTGTGAAAGCTCTCAAGAACCAGTGAGAATTTCTTTTGTTATCCCGTTAGTCTTGTGTTGTGCTAATAAATGATCAAAACTAAGAAATCCTGAAATCCCTTAATTAAAGAAGTGGTCATTCAATTGCATGAAACCATGTAATGTAAGTAGAATAAATACATTCATAATTATTATCTGATTCAGCCATTCTTTAAATTAATAAGTCTAATATGTTCATTTTATGTGCTCAATAATTCACCTTTTTGTTTACTGAAGTGGAAAAATAATTATTTTTTGTCCTGGTTTGTTTATTGTTTAAAGTAGAGAATGATGAATGAGGAATAGATTTAAGATACTTAAAATGTCCTACATTTTAGAAAAATGTGAATCAGAATTGACTCTGCACTATGAAAATATCTAATGGCAAGGTCTCTCATTTGCTGAATTAATTCTATGTATTTTATTAACATTATACCATAATATTTAAGCTGGGCATTATTACCTTCATTTTACACTCAAGAATTCTAGGTTTTGATGCATAATTTGTCCAAGACCATGCAGAGATGAGAGGTAGAGTTAAAAGTGGAACTCAGCCCTGCTAGATGCTAAAGCACGTTTTTCTAACTTTGATGAAAAGTACAAAATATTAAGGTTGGTCTTCTAATAGCTCTTTTTTCTTTTCTTTGTTCTCTTGAAAGTGATTTACCTAATTATCTTTCTCTGCCCTTGTCATGCCAAGCTATCCAGCCAATCTTCTTTCCTATTTTTTCCCCCAATTTATATCATTCCCAACTTTTAAGAAATGGCTCAAAGTTCTCTTTTTCTATGAAACTTTCAATGATTATGTCAGAAACTGGCTCAAAGTCTGCCATGGCTGCTGTTTCTTTCTCTAAGCACACAGCTACAGGATTTGGTCAGTGTCCCTTGCAGTTAGATGGGGCCACATGCTGAACTGTAGCCATGGAGTGTGGCCCGGGAGGTTCAGGCCGCATCCAGGCCTGGGCTATAACACACTTCCAAATGTGCTCCTCCTGCTGTTTCCTCTTCTAGGAGGTGGATGAAGAGCACTCTCAGGACCTTGAGTAAGGTAGTGCTGGGAGCTGAAGGAGCCTGGTTCCTCAGTCACTGCATGGATCAGAGAACCTGCTCCCTACCTGTGCTGAATTGTAAGTGGGCAAGAAAAAATCTCTTTTAGATGTTGGGCTTGTCTGTTAAAGCTTTTAGCGTATCTTGATTATTACAATTAATGTTATTTCTTATTTAATTCTTTATAGCTTGTAATCAGACATAATAGATTGTTGGCAAACTCACTCTATTGTTTATAATTTTTACTATATGTTAATTTAAAAATACTGTGTAAATGTTACAGAAAATTTAGGAACTAATACGAAGTAGGAAGAGAAACAAATATGAACAATTACTGTCACTATATTGCTATATTTCTTTTCAGGTCTTTTTGTTTCTTCAAGGATTTTTTTCTTCTCATGTAGGTGATAGCTTACTGGATAGAAAGTTTGTACCTTTATCTTTTGTATTTTATATAATGGTATACAGTTTTCCATGGTGTTAAAAATTACACACTATTTCATTCTTCAGATGTAACAATATTTATTTAACTCATCTCTGATCATTGGTGATTTCTTCACAATTAAAAAGTAGTGCAGTGACAATGTTTTCATCCACAATGCTCTTTCTATAAGGAAATAACTTTAATAAAATTACTTGTTTTTTAGAAACATGCATTTTTCTTTCAGTTCTTTTACCTGGGTGCTATAAAGAGCTCCCTCTTACAGTAGAGGGCCCAGCAGAGGCCCTGTGACCAGATAACTTGGATGTATGTTGAGACAAGTGTGGCACCAGAGGATGTTAAAAGTTACTGCTAATTTCTGTGGTTTTAGCACAGGCCACATTTTTTTTTTATTATTAATTAAACAATCTCTTAACAAAATTGTAAGTCCTATCCAGGCAGAGATAACTATGTTGGTAAGTGACCAGATATAGCCAAGTACAAAGTCTTTTGGGCTACTTAGAATAATTATTTTTTAAACAGGTAATATGTTAACCTGGGTCAATGTTCAAAAGACAGAAAAAAATAGTAAAAATTATCTTTATAACTCTTGTTCCTAGTCACTCCATTTGTTTTCCAAGAGGCAACTAAAAATTTCATGTTTCTTGGGTATCTTTTCAAATAATTTATTTGTATATACAATGAAACACATACTTATTGCTTTATTATTTTTCACACAAATGGTAGCTTGTCATAAACATTGCTGTGTAAACTAGCTTGCAAATGCTAGTATATCTTGGCAGATATTCTCTGTGAATGCACCCAGAGCCTTCCTTGTGGAAACTGATTCCACAGTTTTATTGCAGTCCATTGTATGGGAATACCATAATTTAATCAACAATTCTCTACTGATGCTTCCAAACTACTTTTGTTTTGAAGTTACAAACAAGCTTCAGTGAATAAACTTAGCTATGGTAATTTTGTAGTTGTGCAAGTATTTCTGTACAATAAATTTCTAGAAGCAGAATTTGTCCCTCAGTGGGTATATCAGTTTGCTATTTATGCATAACCAGCCACCTCATAACTTGATGACTTAAAACAATAAGCACTTAGAATTTATTATTAATAAATCTACAGGTCAGCTGGGTGGTTCTGCAGATATGGGCAAAGCTTTGTTGAGATTGGCTGGGCTTGGTCAGTCCCTACAGGCAACTGAAAAATTGACTTGGGGTTGGCAAGTCTAGGATGGTCTCTCCCATACGTTTGATGGTTGGATGGTTGGGTTTCTATTGGTGGAAAGACAGAGGTAACTGGACTATGTACTGATCATCCTCTAGCAGGCTAGTTTGGGTTTGTTCATACAGGGAAGGCAGGGTCCAGAGAGAGCAGAAGCACCCAAGACATCTTGAGATCCAGCCTCAAAACTGGCACACCACTGCCTTCCATTGGCCAGAGATAGTCACAAGACCAGCCCAGATTCAAGAGGAGGGGAAATAGATTCCATCTTAAAGGCAGTCAGATGATATGACTCACATTATATTCATGCAGTGTCTGCTTATTGATACAGGAGCTAAAAAGAAATTCTTTACGCAGATAGTGAGGGTAAGAGAGTCCTTGGCAGAATTTCCCTTTTAACAAAAGCCAGCCCCCAAATCATTTCTTTTCTAACAAAGAGCAGCCTGAAAAATTGGGTTGCAAACATAGATAAGCAAGCTGGAAGCTTGCACACGTGAATGCTGACAGCTGTGCCACGGGTTACCGGGAAGCCAGGTATGTTCAACATGGAGGCTCCATCTTCCCTTTTCTTTGTCACCATGTGTACAGTGAAGGAGTGGGAAACATGGTGGGGCCAGGTACAGAACCCATCTCCATGATAAAAGATTAGGGTGGGGTGGCGAGCTTCTTCACATGCTATGCAAATGGCACACCTGGCCCAACTAATCTCTTGTGTCGTATGTAAATCAGACACTGCCTCCTCAAGCTCACCTATAAAAACCCCTGCACTTCACCATGGACCGGAAGACCCACTGGAGCCCCTCTCTCTTTACAGGAGAGAGAGCTTTTCTCTTTCTTTCACCTATTAAACCTTCACTCAACCTCACTCCTTGTGTGTCCACATCCTTGATTTCCTTGGCATGAGGCATTGAACCTCAGGTATTACCCCAGATGAATGACACTTTCATTATGATATGGTTTGGCTCTGTGTCCCCACCCAAATCTCATGTTGAATTGTAATCCCTATGTGTTGAAGAAAGGACCTGGTGGGGGCTAATTGTATCATATGGGACATCCCCCTCCCATGATAGTGATAGTCAGTTTTCATGAGATCTCATGGTTTAAAAGTGTGTGGCAGTTCCCCGCTCGCTGTCTCTCTCCTGTCTCTCTCGCCTGCCACCATGTAAGACATGCCTTGCTTCCCCTTCACCTTTCACCATGATTGTGACTTTCCTGAGGCCTCTCCAGCCATGTGGAACTGTGAGTCAATTAAGACTCTTTTCTTTATAAATTACCCAGTCTGGGGTAGTTCTTTATAGCAGTGAGAAAATGAACTAATGCACCTCACAGAGGGATGGGAGCAGGGAAGGCTGAAGTATTGTGGCCATTCTTCTCAAGCAATCACCATGGGCAAGTGCACTTAAAATGTTGACAGACGTGTCAAAATCACCTTTGAAAAATTTACCAACGTATGCTGCCACCAGCGGTGCTTGAGGATAGCTCTTTCCTTGCAGCTTCACTAACAGAGCATGTTACCACATTTTTTGGATTTTTGCCAATTTGATAAATGAAGATATAATCTTGGTTAGATTTTAATTTTTTTCAATTATTTTTGTGTTAATGATGGAAAATTTATTTGTATATTTGGAATGGATTTGTCTTGCCTTTCCTGTGCATTGTTGGTCCAGATTCCTGTATTTTGGCCTCTCTAAGGAGCCCCGTGTGAGGCCCAAGGGGAGGAGAGAAACTGGGAATGTCAGGGATGGAGTGGGATATAAGGCAAGAAAGGAGACTGAGGTCAGGTGATGGGCACCGGTAACTGTCATTTCAAGAAATCTGGATTTGAATCTACAAAGCAAGGAGGAAACGTTGAGTTTTGCAGCCAGAGAAGTAACACAATCAGAACTGAGCTGTGTTCTAGAAAAATAACTCTGTCCAGAGGGTGCAGAGGGCTGGGTAGTAGAAGGTGTCAGAGCGTGACTGTTGCAGTGACCCAGGGGAGGGTCTGAGGCCTCCACAGGGGCATTGTGAGGACGTGGCCAGGAGGGGACCTTGGGGCAGTATTGCAGAGGCAGTGTGAGCAAGAGAGATGGATGGCTGGACACTCTGATGGTTGTGCCAGGAGGCTGCAGCACGGGGCTGTTACTCATGTAATGAGAGGGCAAAGGAAGGGCTTACTGGGGAAGAGAGTGAGCTGCTTTTCATTCACCCCATTGAATTAAATGTGCTACTGAGGCATCAATAGGGAGATATCGAGCAGGCTGTTAAATGTTTGGGATTGCAGCTCAGGAGAAAGGTCAGGGCTGGACATAAACATTTGAGAGTCATCCATATAGAAGTGATAATGTTACCGAGGAAGAGTGCTTGGTGAATTAAGAACCCAGGACAGAAACTAGCAGAAGACATATTTTAATGGATAAATGTAGGGAAAGAAAACAGTAAAAAATGCTGAGAAGTAGATCATGATTGCTGAAGTTCTTGGCAGCTGTAAAATCCAGCGATTCTCTGGACAATAATAAATACATCAGTTTGTCCCACAGGTGGTCTGGCCACATGAAACTTTGTTTCAGCTTGAGCTGTCACTTGTTTCCTGATTTTCCTAGTGGTCTAGCTAGAGTTCTTTTCATTCCAGCAGTCAGCTTCTAGGGCATATGTTGTGTGTCAGCAGTTTGTCCCACTAGTATTCAATTTGACTATGAAGCAGCTAACAGCATTAAACTGCAGCCAGCAAGCCCCATCGCTGCTGGGTTCGTTGTCCTCCAGAACCATATTGTGGGTGAATTTGTCTTTCTATTTGCTATTAAGTTTGATTCATAGGGAACTCTGAAAAAATGGTCTCTAAACTGAATTTGACATCAGCGACTAATCCAAATTCTGCATCTCCTCAGTAGGTTGGATACTTTGTTTGATGTGATTTGGAATGCTGACTCAAGCATACCATTCTCCCTAACCTTCTGAAAGTTGTGATACTCTGTGGTTTTTTGTTTTAATCAATAGTAACAGGGATGTAATCAATAGAGAGGGTACAAGCTGTTCTCTGCCAGTGAAGAATTCAGATGCACAAATATGTTTTGATTTTGTAAGTGGCTCTAAGGTGGTAATGCATTGATTTGCCATTGAAACTGCTTGGTTTTTTCCCAATTATCAAGAGGAAACAATCTGATTAAATCAAACCTCCACATTTAATCCGTTTAAAACCTAATGCCTATGAAGGAGATGGAAGGAGGAGGTGGGAAACTTCTGGAATGTTTCCGACGTAAAAACTAAAAAGCATATTTTAAAATCCCTCGTAAGAAATCTCTAAAAACAATTTAGATACAAGAGTCAGCAGGTGGAGGAAAAGTCCTACTATTGGATAGCTCTGGGGAAACCTAGAAGTGAAAATTAGAAAGCTACTTGGCACCGTTTTCTTACGAACAGTTCATTTGGACTTGAAAAGCAGATGGCTTGCAGATGGGGTATTTGCTGTGTACTTAATAAGCTCCACTTAATACGGTGCAGGATCTTGTAGGGTAAGTCAGCTAAGGAGAGCCTTCTCCTCTAGAAATGGTTAGACACTGTTTTCTTTAGGCTTCAGGCAGGTTATGATGATATAGATTGGGCATGTGCTCTCAAGCTGGGTCTCTATTAATTGAGCCTGACGCCTGCCACTATAGAACAACCAGTTCCAACAAAGCCAGTGTTTTCTCCTTCTGACATTGTTCAACAGGTGATGCTTCCACACCAGAGAAAATATTCTTCTCAGCTAAAATATTTCGAGCCAAGGAATTGCAGCACGAAAATTTCAAAATGCAAAAATGCGCTGTTTGAGAACCATTTCATGTTTTTCCTCCTTAGAGATAAATGGTAGATAATATTCACTGTAATTGTAATCCATCTATAAGCACTGGGTTCTTACTCAGGCTGGAAGGAAATGGCCAGTCTTAAATCCCCTGTTTGGGAGGAAGGTCATTTTCCAGGTACTTGTAGAAAAGGACGACATGGGCTGGGCATGGTGTCTCATGCCTGTAATCCGACCACTCTGGGAGGCCGAGGCGGGCGGATAACCTGAGGTTGGGAGTTCAAGACCAGCCTGACCAACATGGAGAAATCCCGTCTCTACTAAAAATACAAAATTAGCCAGGCAAGGTGGTGCATGCCTGTGATCCCAGCTACTTGGGAGCCTGAAGCAGGAGAATTGCTTGAACCTGGGAGGCGGAGGTTGCAGTGAGCTGAGATCATGCCATTGCACTCCAGCCTAGGCAACAAGAGTGAGACTCCATCTCAAAAAAACAAAAACAAAAACAAAAACAAAAAAAAGGAAAAGGATGACATGGCGACCACTTATGCTTATCCTCCGGTTTTTCAGGAGTACAGCTGCTAATTATCTTTCTGTAAATGCACTCAACAGAATAAATTTTTAATTAATACAACCTCATATGTATATATTTATTGTAGTTTCTTTTACTAATAAGATTCTAGAATATATTGTTGGGATCCTTAGAAAAAAAATCTCCAGGTGGGCATAAAATGTACCTAGCACCAGTACTGAATTTCTTCTTTGAGGAATAGAAAACTTAATATGTAATCCATTGTCCTTACTCAAAAAATCCTAAAGTTCACTGCATCACCTTCTTGTAACATGTCTCTGTGCTTGGAGTTTGTCTAGTTTATGGATTCTGAGAGTTCACTTATTGAATACATGTCTCTTTGTTTGAGGTTTAATAGTGTTCCTATAGCAGATTTTGCTTAGGCAGAATCTGAGGGGATTCCTCTCTGGGGAGGCTATGAGTGGATGTAACCAACACCTTAATCTCTGTCCTGGGGAAAGCAGTAAGAGAAGACCTCCTCCTCTGTGATGGAAAGGACCTACGCCTTCCCGGAAGAGGCCACACTGACACTGCGGAGACGCTTCTCAGCCTTTCATCCCCAGAATATGTAAACTCTTCACGCAGTCCCTTAGCTTCTTAGCAGTCACCAGCGCATAGTAAGCACTCAATAAATTTTAGACATCACTAGCATTATCATTGATCGTGATGAACTTTTGTAACTGTTATGGGGGAGAGGAAACAACGTGACTATTTTTGTTAAGCAAACAAAAGTCAGCTCTGTTCAATATATTATATGCACTCAGTATCATAAAGAAGACTCTTAATTCCAATTGCCCAACTTTAGGGGCAGAAATGGAAGCATTTTATGTTATACAGCTAAGTCTTGTTTGAACATAACATTGAACAGGGAATAAATGGGTGTAGGAAACCTTCAAAGGGGCTTTGCTCCTTGGTCACGTTGTCTACCTCATTATTTAGAAACATTTGATATGATCTGGCCAGAGATGGGAGTTACAAACTGTAAGAGTTAGAGGGAGCCTAGAAACAGGAGATTTAATCTTTCATTTCGACACTTGCAGAAACAGAGCAACAGATTCAATTATGTTTTTTCCTCCTTGACATTTAGGGAAACGGGAGAAAGACCCTGCCCAGAATTGCTTGGCCTTGAGTTAATTAACTAGTTCAATAATTTTACGTTAGAATGCAAGTTTTGAGTCTCCGTACACGTAGTCCACTTCCTTTTGCTTGTCCCTGACATCATATTTCAAAATTCTCTGGTTCCAGCTTACCTTGAAATGATGGAACATCTGAAGAAATGTTATCTGTGTTTGGGCTTTGAACTTCACTGTCTTTTGTGCAGCTGATCATTCACGCCTTGCCTACTGTCCGTAACACTCCCAAATTGTTCTCAGCAACAAAGCAAATGGTCAGAGCAAAGCCAACCAGATCTAGGCACACCAGCTGCAGGGTTATGCCTGATTCCTGCACAGGTCATTTATTTGTTGGCATTAGCAAGGTTTGAATTAGACACTGAGCTAGATGAAGATTCAGATTATTTTTGATAACTGTCAACAGTAGCTGCAAGAAGATGCCAACAGCTGTCATAAGAAGTGGAGCAGCACTGGAGTTCAGCACTGACCTAAGGTTGGCCCCGCCCTCCGGCACAGCCTGCACCAGCTCAACAGCGTGGTAACTTTTTCTCATCCAAACAGAAACAAAACAAGGGTCATTAACCTCCTGTCTGTAAAACCTCAGGCTTTTTAGGAACTAGAAGTTGGAACGTGCTTTAGATAATTTCAATTGAACAAATATTAAGCATTCACTATATGCCCAGGGCTGTATAAAGCTCTGTGGGGGATAGAAATGAATATAGCAGTGTCTCAGGTCTCAGGAGTTTACAGTAACTGTACTGAAAAGGGAACGCTTAGTATTATAATATAAAGGAAGAATAAAGTAATTTTCTTTGGAGACTTTTTAAAAGTACCAGAACACTGTAGTGCAAAGACTTGAATTCAGAATCGTATCGTCACTGGTTCCATTTCTAAATTTGCCAATTGCTGTCAGTAAGAACTTGGGTAAGACCCTTAACATTTCATATACTGTTTGCTCTGTTAAAAAAACCACCACGGAGCTGTTGTACCGGAGAAATAACATCGCATATGTGAAATGGCTGTTATACTGCTGGACACATTAGCAGACATTGAGAAGAGGGAGGTACGAAGTTCGATAGAGAAATAGGTTGAGTCAGAAAGAAGCTTCATTATTTCACCGTTGAAGTATACGCAGAGAATGACAGGTAGAGAAGCAGCATTAGATTAGTCATAGAGATTTAAGGAGCATTCAAACCTAGTTGGGTGCTGGATGTGGTGGGTGAAGATAGTTTTTGTTGTTGTTACTGTTTTTTGAGACAAGGTCTCACTTTGCCACGCAGGCTGGAGAGCAGTGGTACAACTACAGCTCACTGCAGGCTGGACCTCCTGGGCTCAAACGATCTTCCCACCTCAGCCTCCCAAATAGCTGGGACTACAGGTGCGCACCACCACACTCAGCTAATATGTTTATCTTTGTAGAGATGGGGTTCTGCCATATTGCCCAGGCTGGTCTCGAACTCCTGGACTCAAGCTATCCTCCTGCCTTTGCCTCCCAAAGTCCTGGGATCGCAGTCATGAGCCACTGCATCTGGCCAGGGTGAGAATATTTTTGGAGAGCTTTGAAAGCAGATGGAAAAGACAGAGGTTGGAATTATTAGACAAAGGGAGACTAAGGAGTGGAGGTGGAAGAGATGCAAGAAAACACATGGACGTCTCCTATGGGGAAGAGCTGATAGGCAACTCCAGGGCCTCCACCCAGAGCTCCTGCTGATCTCAATGAAGTGGATGTTTTATGGAAGACTCTAGCCATGCTCGGATCCCACTTGAAGTGCCTGCCAGCTGGAGAGGACAGGGACAAGGGTGTGACTTGCAGGCATCCCCCTTCCTCTGCTGACTGCTCTCCAGCTATGGGCAGTGATGGCCATTGACCGTGCCATCTCCAGGACGGGGATCAGTCTGGTCAATTGACCAAATGTCCTGGCTTAGAGGATACGGTGCAGTGGGGATGGTCACCTTCCTGTGCAGTGGTTTAATGCTTGTTCTCCTTCTCATCCAGAATCAGCCAGGTGTCCTGGAGGGCCTGAGAGGGACCAGGGTGATGATGGGATCCGGAGAAGAAAGTCAGATTGGAGCATGTGAGTCACACAATGTAGACATAAAATGCACCTGATGGTTTATTCCCACACAGAGATCCAGAGAGGGAACGTGATGTGCCCGGAGACCCGGAGTAGATGGGCAGAGTGGAACTAGAGTACAGGCCACCTGCTTTATGGTCCAAGCTCCTTACCACCACAGGACCTCTCACTAGCAGACAACACACACACACATATACACACACCACACACACACATACACGCCACACCCACACACATGCACACACACCACACACACACACCCCCCACACACCCCACAAACATATACACACATACACATACACACCACACACACACAAATACACACCACACACACACCACACACACATACACACACATACACACCACACACACACACCCCCCACAAACACATACACACACATACACATACACACCACAAACACAGATACACACCACACACACAGATACACACACACCACACACACACACATTAAAGTTTTCTGTGCATTTGATATCTCCATTATTTTATAAGACCCCGTTAAAATATCTCTTCCTTTGAGAACTAGTCCATGACTTTTCAGATGGCAAATATCACTGGTCCTCTGTGCCCGCTTACGACGTTGAACATATATTGATGGTAACACTTGTCCACATGCTTTCCTTCCTAACTAGTATAGTTTTTAAAATTTATCTTGAATTCTGTTTTTTTTTTTTTTTTGAGACAAGGTCCCACTCTGTTGCCTAGACTGGACTGCAGTAGTGCAATCTGGGCTCACTGCAGACTTGACCTTCCGGGCTCAGTTGATCCTTCCACCGCAGCCTCCTAAGTATCTGGGACCGGAGGCATATGCCACCACACCAGGCTAATTTTGGTATTTTTTGTAGAGCTGGGGTCCACTGTGTTGTCCAGGCTGGTCTCCAAATCCTGGGCTCAAGAGATCCACCCACCTTGGCCTCCCAAAGTGCTGGGATTGCAGGCTATATTGAATTCTTAATCTTGTACTTCTCTAGGACCTAGTTGGAAGAGATGCTTATTAAACATATGCTCATTAAATGAAGAATAAGTGCATGAATGAATGAAGGAAAGAATGAGTGAATATATGGCACACCATCATGAAACTCCTTGGGATCACAGATTAATGCTAATAATGTCTATAGAAACACCTTTCCTATGTAGCACATGAAATATATTAGTCTGAGTACTATATCACGGAGTTGAATTTTAAAGTTCAATACCTTGTGATATTTATGGTGCAGAAGAAATTGTGACATTTTTATTGTTCAAAGGTAATGTTCTATGCAGATCGAAGGGACTTTTTGACTTTATAATATGTAATGCTAGAAAAAATATACCAGATCAGAGATGGATTTGAATAGAAATTTAGAATTAGTAAGATTTTCAGGAAATAACTTTCCGGCAGACTGACTTTATTTACCATCAAATTATATTACCCTTACCTTGGGGACCATACAACGGGAATTGTCAGCAAAGGTTGTGCAAATTTAGTTCGGAATACGTATTAGTAAAGTTAGTTGTAATTTTATGTCGTCATACCAATGTAAAAGCAGGGAGGAAACTCACCCATACTCATCATCATGTTTTTGCATATTGAGAAGATCATTGTTTCACATTTTAAAGTTTCTGCAATGGGAAGGCACTTTCCAATCAAAATCAAAAGGAATGTACCATTCCCCCAGGCAGAGGAGTAAATTTTGATGTAATTGTCATGGAATCTGCATATATGAATTTAACTGAGTATAAAAAGAAATCTGTTCATCTGTCACCTCGCTTAGTTTCTTCTCATTGGTAGCATCACACGCAATTGGATTTTAACTTAAATTAGGATTTCAGGTTGTTGCTTTAAAAGACTTAAAAAAGACACACTTCAGTGCAGCCCTGAATGAAACGTTATTGCACATTCAAATGAGCAAAAATATAGACTTTTGGACCATAACAAGCAAATGCTTGGTGGAAGAACGACTCTCTTTCGTAATTTATTGTAAAATGACAATTGATGGGTGGATTCTTCTCCCAAAAGGCAAGGCATCTTGATATAATTTTGTCATCTTGAACATATGTGGAAAATTTTGTCTGTCACCCACTAGGCAGTGCAATTTAAAGCATTTGAAAATGCCAATTTGTTCAGGCCAGACAATGGAACACTAGTCAGAAAGGGCTGATGTGAGCCTCCCTTTAGTTACGGAGAACTTACCACTCAGCAACCATGTGCCAAACATTCCAGCTGACTTTTCAGAGAAACCATTTAACATCCAGGGATCTGGAATTCACTCATGGGGGTGGGTGTGACAGGCTGCATCATAGCCCCAGAGATATTCCGTCTCTAATTTTTGGGACCTGGGAATGTTACCTTATATGGGAAAAGGGTCTTTGCCAATGTGATCGAATTAAGGATCTTGAGGTGGGAGATTACCCTGGATTAACTAGGCAGACCCTACATGTAATCACAAGGGTCATTATTAAGAGGGAGGCTGAGGGAGATTTTAAGACAGAAGAGTAGGCAAAGAAAGCAGAGATTGGAGAGAAGGGGCCACGAGCTGAGGAGTGTAAGGACTGCAGCCCTAGAAACTGGAAAAGGCAAGGAACAGATTCTCTTTCAGACCCTGAGGGGGTGCAGCCCTGCTGCTTTTCTGGAGCCTCCCAGAGAGCAGAGTCCTGCTGGCACCTGGATTTTGGCCCAGTGAGCCCCACTTTAGACTTCTGAGCTTCAGAACTATGAGACAATAAATTTGTATTGTTTCAAGCCACAAATTTGTGGCCATTTGTTACAACAGCCACGTGAAACTCGTACCATGGGAGAGGAAAAAGTCTGAATTAAACTGAGGCCACCACACTGACCCAACCTAAAGCCTAAACGAAAGACACCACACTAACCTAACCTAAACTAAACATTTGGCTTGTAAATGAGATATTTAGCCAAGCAGGAAATGACAGTGCAACATTTACCTTTGTCATGGTTTGGATTTGTTTCCCCACCCAAATTTCATGTTGAATTGTAATCCCCCTTGCTGTTCTCACGATAGTGTGTGATAGTGAGTTCTCACAAGACTTGGTTGTTTCAAAGTGTGTGGCACCCCGTGCCTGGTTCACTTCTTCCTGCTCTGGCCATGGAGGGTGTGCCTGCTTCCCTTTCCCATCTGCCATGAGTGTAAGTTTCCTGAGGCCTCACCAGCCTCTTTTCTTCATAAATTGCCCAGTCTCAGGTAGTTCCGTTGTTTTGTTTGTTTGTTTTTGAGACCGAGTCTTGCTCTGTCACCTAGGCTGGAAAGCAGTGGCAAGATCTCAGCTCACTGCAACCTCCGCCTCCTGGATTCAAGCAATTCTGTCTGCCTTAGCCTCCTGAGTAGCTGGGATTACAGGTGTCTGCCACCATGCCCGGCTAATTTTTGTATTTTTAGTAGAGATGGGGTTTCGCCATGTTGGCCAGGTTGGTCTTGAACTTCTGACCTCAGGTGATCTGCCTGCGTTGGCCTCCCAAAGTGCTGGAATTACAGGCAGGAACCCCTGTGCCTGGCCTCAGGTAGTTCTTTATAGCAATGCAAAGAATGGACTAACACTCAATATTCTTCCCTTTGTCCCTCCCCTCTTTATAATCTTTTTTTTTTTTGAGACAGAGTCTTGCTCTTGCTGCCCAGGCTAGAGTGCAGTGGTACAATCTTGGCTCACTGCAACCTCTGCCTCCCAGGTTCAAGTGATTCTCCTGCCTCAGCCTCTTGAGTAGCTGGGATTACAGGATTACAGGTATGTGCCACCATGCCTGGCTAATTTTTGTATTTTTTAGTAGAGACGGGTTTCACTGTGTTGGTCAGGCTGGTCTCAAACTCCTGACCTCAGGATATCTGCCCTCCTCGGCCTCCCAAAGTGCTGGGATTACAGGCATGAGCCACTGTGCCCGTCCTCTTTACAATCTTTTTCTTACTTCCTGGAACTTGATTTGCACTTTCCTCTTGGTTGCTCTAGGTGTTCCTGATGTGGCCCCGTTACACTCCCTGAGGTATAACCAACCACAGAGGGTGTCTTTCTGCAGCAGCTACCACCAGAGTCTCTACAGCCACATCTCTCAGAGCCGCAGTCACTTCATTGATAAACTTCAGGGGGCTGAACTGGATACTCTTTTAAGGTGCTTTTCAATTCCTCTATCAATCATTCCAAGACACAATTATGTTGGAATTATTTTCCTGCAAGTTTCATAATCAAATTTTGCTCCTTTTAGACTTATTATTTAACTAGCAACAGATCATCCACAATGGTCTCAGTCCACTTGAGCCCAGAATTTCTTTTATCAATATTTGCCTTGGGATAAAGGACCTTTTCCATTTCTAAAATAGCCTTAGGACCCCAATGACACTTGGAGATGCACCCAAGTAGCCAGTCAACCTCCTTATTTAGGGTACAATAGTGGGATCTTGTTGAAAGTATCTCTGCTCAAATTTAATAGGATGATTTCGTGTTGCCTTTATTTTTTTCTTTATCTATTTCTTCTTGCAGAAAATGTTAACTCCCTTCTCTGGTCCACTGTAAACATTATGTTAAGAAATGTTGTTTGATGAGTGACCAGGTATGGGAATGAGAGATGGATTTTATGGTCAATAGTAACTCACACAGTAAAAGTCACACTCCAGCCAAGAAGAGAGAAATGACTGTATTTGAAAGAAAGACAGTTTCCTACAAGGAAGCTGTTTTAGAGGCGACGGAAAGCTAAGAAACCAAAAGGTGCCGATAGGTTCCCTAGCAGTTAGTAACAGTAGAAAGCTTGGGTTGGAGGGATGGAGTAAGGAGGTGTTGGTTCAAAGCCTGAGGCTTGGCCACGGAGAAAGCACTGCTGTTGAATTCCACATACAGCGACTATTTTCTGCTGGTCAACGGAGCCAGAGGCCAGCTGAGAGTGGGGAACTGTGGAGATGCAGCTGTAGGGACCAGTTGCCCCGTGATATAGACCAGAGCAGGGAAAACATTAGGAATGGGTGCAGAGCAAATGTGTCCAGGGCCATGAGATGCATAAATACATTACCCTGGTTTGGAAATGATTGCTTCTCATTTCAGTGAAATGGTGACAATTTCAGTGTGGTAGAGAAAAATAACTCTTTAAAACGCCTTAAAAGGAGTTTTATAGATGAATTAACTGAGACTTGAGGAGTCAGGATCCTGGTTAAAAACCTCTATGTGACTTTTCAGACCCAACTGTAGGCAATGGCAGACGTCTGTCTGGCAGGCCTGCTGGGGAATCTGCCCTCCCCACATCGGGCTTGGTGTGTGGTTCGTGTATTGCAGTCTCTGGAAGGAGCTGTGGTCAAGGACTCAGGCCCCCTGGCCCCCTGCTCTTTGCGTATTTGCAGTCCTAGCCCAGCCTTCCTTCTTAGATCTTCTTTAGGCTCCTCTCCCTCACTGGAGACCAGAGAAGGAAACCCTGAGGACATCTTTCCCTGTTACTACTCAGTTCTCAGTACTTTCCACTCTGAATACTACCCCTGACCACAGGTCCATAAAACCGATGGAGCTTTGTTTGAAGCTCCCTCAACAGACAGACACCTACTGTCTTCAGTGACTCACTTGGCCCTTGACTGGTGCACTACTCCATGGAGGAAGATGGCACAGGAGAATCAGTCCTGTCTCCAGTTTTATCTGAGTAGGAACCTGCGTATAATCTCATAAGACATCTGCCATTTATTGATTGTCAGCGTTTATCCAGCTATGAGTGCAGATAGGGTGAGAGCTCCTCTTCCCCTTGGCTCTTCTTGGCCATATCTCGAGAAGTTGTAGGTCTAAGGGGGCTGACTTCCCAGAGAAAGGTCTGCTCCGCATTCAGGGTTATATAGCTAGCCCTCTGTTCCTCATGTTAGAACATCTGAATATTTTCAATCTGCCGTTAAATAACTAATTAGGGTTTATTTTATTAACTCAGGGCTTTCACGTAGTAGTTTCTTACTAAAAATATATGTAAATGGTTATCAATTCAGTGAATTATAGATGTTAAAATTATGAAGGCACTATCTAGCTAATCAAAATAACCAAGACGTAGGAGGACTTTTTGAACACTGTTCTTTCTGCTTTTATTAACGTTTCTCTATGGGTTGGCACCATAATCTTAAAAAATGATGAAACTACGTTATGAATATCCAACTCAAAAGAAGATGAGAGTTGTTTAATTTATTCAACATTTTCATCAGTTTAAACTTTTTCTGGCTTCTAAAATTCAGGAAATAGTATCAGCTCTCAGATGGAGGCAGAACCGTGGGCTCTGCAGAGGTTACCCCCTCCTCTTCTCTCTTTCCACTGGATTTCTAATACGTATATCTCCAGGTTTTGAGGAGATAATTAGGTAATTACATGTTGTGGTTTGAAAGATCACTTGTTGGACTAAAGAATACATGAAGCAGAAAATGCAAACACAAGATCGTGGGTGGTCTCAACAAAGGTCTTTCTTTTCTATTTTGCTTAATTAGCTTCCTAAGAAGTTGAAAGCAAGATTTTCTGCAGATAAACTGCGTGGCAAATGAGTGCCTTAGGAAAATTGATAGTTGACTATGCTTGGTTGTGCTATTTCTGGGAACAAAGGAAATTTCATGCAGGGAATTTGTTACAAAGATGATGAAAAGCTAAGAAAGCTGGAGGAGCCATGGGTGGCCTGGAGATTAGCAACAATGGGAAGCCTGGACTAGAGGGGTGGGGTCAGGAGCTGCCAGTCCACAGCCTGGGGCCTGGGCTCAGGGCAGAAGTTGGAACTGGGGCAGGTCTGCCCTGTGGGGGTTGGCTATGGCTTAGTTATGAAGATTAGTTAGTTCGTTTCTTACCTGCAGAGTTTTTCAAGTGCCGCAGTCGAGAAACAGCTTTTGTTTCTTAAGCAATTTTCATTAAAGTTTTGGTGCCACTAGGCTCTCAGCATTTGCATCAGGCATTTGTTCATTAATTAATTAATTAATTCATCCTACACATTCCTACTGAGTGCCTGTGAAATATTAGAACCTGCTCTGTGTTAGGAAAGCAGGATTCAGCTGTCATCAAACTGTGTTAGGGTTCTCCGGAGAGACAGAGCCAGTATGATGAACCGAACGAGAGGTATTAGGGGACCTGGCTGATTCAATCAGAGGCAAAGTCCCACAGTAGGCCACGTTCAAACTGCAGAATCAGAGAAGCCGATGGCCTGGCTGAACTCAAGCCCAAAACCTGTGTACTAGGGAAGTCATGAGTGAAGCCCCCAGCCAGGCCCAAGAGCCCCTGGCTTGGCATCTGGTGCAAGTTCCAGAGTTCAAAAGCTGAAGAACCTTGAGTCTGATGTCCAAGGGTAGTAGAAAAAGCTTCTTGCTCTGGAAGAAGGAAAGCAGAGTGAATCCCCCCTTCTTCTGCCTGTCTGTTGCTCCAGTCGGGTCCCAAGTGATGGGCCGGTGATCACCCACACTGAGGGCAGGTCTTCCTCTAGGCCACCGACTCATACATCAATCTCCTCTGGAAATCACTGCATTGACACCCAGAAACAGTGCTTCACCAGCTGTCAGGCAGCCCTCGATCCAGTCAAGTAGACACCAGATATTAACCACACACAAACCTAAGGGACATTTGGTTAGTGTGCTTCAATGGTCATTATTTTTCTTTTCAAGAATGAGTCTCTTGGTTAAACCAGCCAAGCATAAACATTAAGTAGCAGAGGAAATTGCCTTCAGTGCAAGGAAGGAAATCCTCACAGTGGTTCTGTTTGGAAACTTCATGACAGATGCCTATCAATTTTCAGTTTCAATAAAGACCTAATTGTAAGGATGACTTTTTTTTTTTTTTTTTTTTTTTTTTTTTTTTTTTTTTTTTTGAGATAGAATTTCGCTCTTGTCACCCAGGTTGGAGTGCAGTGGCGTGATCTCAGTTCACCATAACCTCCGCCTCCCAGGTTCAAGTGATTCTGCTGCCTCAGCCTCCTGAGTAGCTGGAATTACAGGCATGCGCCACCACACCTGGCTAATTTTGTATTTTTAGCAGAGAAGGGGTTTCTCCATGTTGGTCAGGCTGGTCTCGAACTCCTGACTTCAGGTGATCTACTCGCCTTGAACTCTCAAAGTGCTGGGATTATAGGTGTGAGCCACTGTGACCGGCCGAGGATGACTTTTAACTTCACCTGTAATATAACTCAAAGTAAGGAAGTTTCCCTCAATAGTGGCTGGCTTCTCTGCTCCTTCTCATGAACAGCGGTCACAGGAATGGCTTTGGTTTGTTCATTCCAAGTTAAATCAGCTGAACAAGCCTGATGAGTACTTGGGTATTTCATTCTTGACAGCAGGTGAGGAAGTAGAAGAGCTCCACCCTGACACTTCCATCACATGTGGATTCTCCCCTCCTGGAGGGTGTCTTTGCATACTTAGGACATATCCTACACCTGATTGTATCTTCTTTTTGAGACCATTAAAAAACAAATGAATAAACACACTTAGATTTTGCTCCAAATCCTTGAACTTTTTTGTGTAATTCTTTGATTTTGCAATACTCCAAATGACTATTTCTAGCTTAGGCTCCCCTACCTTTCCTAGCCTACCTTTGCAGGTTCTCCAAATACTCTCCAAACAGGCCTACACATTGCGGATGCTACTTGATCTATTAGGGGGTGAGGTCGTGATAAACTCATCATACATTGGAAATATTTTAAGTCAAAATTACATATAGTACACTCAACCTACCAAACATCATAGCGTGGCTTCGCTTACCTTCAACATGCTCAGAACACTTACATTAGCCCACAGTTGGGCAAAATTATCTGACATGAAGTCAGTTTAATAATAAAATGTTGAATATCTCATGTAATTTATTGAAAACTATACTGAAAGTGAAAAACAGAGTGACTGTATGTAACTCAAAGTATAGTTTCTATTGAATACATGTTGATTTCCCACCATTATAAAGTTGAAAAATCAAAAGTGGAACCATTGTACGTTGGGGACCATCTATATTATTACCCAGTTTTAGAACCCTCAATCAAGGAATTTAGTAAGATTAAAAAGAAGAAAGAAAATGTGGTACTTATATACAATGGAGTACTATTCAGTCATAAAAAAGAATGAGATCGTGTCATTTACAACAACATGGATGGAACTGGAGATCATTATATTAAGTGAAATAGGACTAGCACAAAAAGACAAACATTGTATGTTCTCACTTATTTGTGAAACATAAAAATCAAAGCAATTGAACACATGGAGACAGAGACAAGAAGGATGGGTACCAGAGGCTGGGAAGGGTAGTGGGAAGTAGGGGAGAGGCGGGAATGGTTAATGGGTACAAAAAAGTAGAAAGAATGAATAATACCTAGTATTTGATAGCATAAAAGGGTAACTGTAGTCAAAATAGCTTAATCGTATGTTTACAAATAACTAAAAAGAGTGTATTTGGACTGTTCATAACACAAATGATAAATGCTTAAAGGGAGGGATACCCCATTCTCCATGATTTGATGATTTCACATTTCATGACTGTATCAAAACATCTCATGTACCCCAAGAATGTGCACACCTAATATGGCTATATAAAATTTTTTTTAAAAAGAGAGAAGTAAAGTTGATTTTTATTTTTCTTTCTTTCTTTTCTTTTCTTTTCTTTTTTTTTTTTTGAGATGGAGTCTCTCTCTGTAGCCCAGGCTGGAGTGCAGTGGCGCCATCTCGGCTCACTGCAATCTCTACCTCCCGGGTTCAAGCTTCAGCCTCCCGAGTAGCTGGGATTACAGGTGCCCGCCACCACGCCCAGCTAATTTAGTAGAGATGGGGTTTCACCATGTTGACCAGGCTGGTCTCCAACTCCTGACCTTAGATGATCCACCCGCCTTGGCCTCCCAAAGTACTGGGATTACAGATGTGAACCCGGCCTACAAAGTTGATTTTTCACAGAGTTGTGTTTTTTTTTTTTCTAACAGATGAAGCAGTGCATAAGCATTTATGATGGGTGAAGCTGATGTGTTGCAACGAATATCTCATGCAGGCACTTTGGATCCAACTCAACTCATCACACATTTATGGTGCCAGATGCCAATTTGGAGAAGAAAGGGTCTTGTTCTCATGAAGCTCACAGAGAAACAGATAGGTAAACAAACATACACCGATGGAAAGCACTTGATCAAGGACCTCCTGGTAGGAGGTTTGATGGTAATTAACTGTGTCTAGGGGTAGATGAGGTTTTGGAGGACTGGATGTGTGAGTTGAGTTTTGGAAGGTGGAGAAAACAAACTTTTGTTTTTTGTTTCCCGTGGGCTAGGAGGAAGTTGTGGCCAATACCCTCCCTCTTGACTTTTCCTCCTTCTGCCCTCTGCCTCCCTGTCTCCTTCTCACCCTTCAGGTCTCAGTAGGAATCTTCTCTGCAAGGTTCTAAGACAGTTTACCTTGAAGGAGCCCCTAGCCCCACTGTGACTGCCCACCATGACAAGTTGTGTTTCCTTCCTACTCCGTGGTGCAGTGCAGAGTACGTCATTAGCATTTAGGGGGTGGGTTTTGAGCCTCTCTCTCGCTGGACGGTAAGCTTCCTCAGGGTAGGAGTCACGTCTGTTTGGGCCATCTCCATAGAATCCACATGAGTTCTGGGCAAACAACAGGCATTCAGTAAATATTGGTTGAGTCTCGAATGGATGTGGCTTTCACTGTGGGAATAAAGACAAGTTTGAGCTTTGCTTCTACCCTGCTCTGTCGATGTAGGGATGATGACATCAGATGACTTATGAGTTCCACGTAACCACTGATGGATGTCGTTCCTCATAAGACGCACTAACATAGAGCCTTATAGATTTACATGTGCTGTTGGTGGGGGCCCATGCCAACAAGTTAAGGTTGTAAGAAGTTTTAATTTTTTTCTCAAATGGGAGAATCTTTACCAAGCTTTTCTTCATTTGACAGCCTGGTAAGCAGCCTTTAGTGGCTCTCCATTTTCCACCAGTCTGATGTAAATTTCCCCTGCCAATTTTCTGTCATTTTCTAAAATCCGACCTCCTCTAGTTGAACTTATTTTCCACTACTCCCTAATACACAGTTCACAGTTTAGACAGGTCCTACTGAGCCCTCACATGTCAAATTCACACCTGGCTGTCTTTCACAGAGGTCCCACCACCTTTTGTAGGGGACTTTCCTTATTCTTTGCCTTCAGTAACTTTTGCCAAATTCTTTCTCAGCTCAGCTTCCATCTTCCGCACTCCCTGGCTGCTGGAGTCTCGGTGATCTGTCTCTCCTCTGAATGCTTGGTGTGTCTCTTGACCCAACTTTCAATTCTGTTCTGTCCTTCGTGCCCAAGGTGAGATCTCATGTATGGGGCTTACCTGCCCACCTGATTAATCTTGATTTCCTTATCTGCAAAATACAGCTAATGCCTCTGTCACTGATGAAAGACAGATAAAATACTTCAAACACCTGGCTCGGCAGCAAGGCTTGTTCCCTCTTATTCTCTGTTTCTGCAGCCACAGTCCCCGGTTAAGCAGTGTGTTACTTAAGAAATGGAGTCTGATGGGCTGATTCCTAGAGGTGGGACTAAGAGGCAGTTTGTGGAGGAATGGGGTAAAAACCAGAGAATGTGCCACCACTGAAATTAAGGGGGAAAGTTTTGTTTTCCCTCTTGTATATTGTAGACCAGGACACAGAGGGTTATTCTGTCATTTCGCTCATGGAGAAGAGAGTTTGGGGAAAAAGTAGAAGCTGCTAGTGGTACATTTGTATGGGAAATATTTTGACAAAACTTCATCCTAAGTACCTCACATAATTTCTTAGAAGTGAAGGGAAAACTAGCCAGTTAAGGAACTGTATTTACTCTACACAAAGCCAGGTCTCAGACTGGGGACTAGAGAAAATAAAAAGTATTGGACACGGAGAGCCAAGCAGGTTAAATGACTGGAGGGTGTCATCAGGATGTTTACCTGCTGAGCCTCCAGGCATCCCTGAGCTTCCTTCCATGCATGGATGTGCACACACATACTCCAAGATGCCACAGACATAGACATGTACACAGAGCCAGACACACATATGGGCACACAGGCACACAGAGATACATACTCACACAGAGATACATACACATGCAGTGTGCACACACAGCTACATACACTCATACAGATAAACACATGTGCACATAGATACAGATACATGAACACGCAAACATATATGTACAGACATAAACGCAGATACACATATATGCACACAGCGATACCCAGACACACACACATGTGCACACACACATATACACAGAGATGTATACATACACACAGAGAGATACACTCATACACACAGATACATACATCCACTCATACATGCACACAGGTACACAAAGAGATACATGAACACACTGATGTGTATGTACAGGCACACATATGCACACAAATACGTAGAACACACACATACGCATGTGCACACAGATACACACATGCACACATAGATATACACACAGAGGCATACAGATACGCACATGTACATGGACACACAGATACACAGACGCACAGATACATGGACACACTTTCTTGCCTCTTCATTGCAAGGACACCTTCTGGCCACCAGATGTCACTGCGTGAACCATGCTGGAAGTCGCTGGGGGACCGGAGGGGCTGGCAGTAGCTGTCATGGAACCACTTTCTGGATGACCTTTAATGAAAACAGAGCTGCCAAAGTAGCTTGACAGCAAGTTTTATTCGTAACAGAAAATCCATCCGAAGACTCACTGTAGAATTGCTCCAATTCATTTCTCTTATCTGAGACGGTCACAGTAAAAGCAGCTAAAGAAAAGCATCAAAAATTGCCCACTTCGCTGGGCCCCTATGCATTCATGGGAAAGGTTAATTGGAAACGGCTTTGAGCCTCGCCATACAGAAGAGTCTTGGCAAGGGGAGGTTATTCAACTACAGGCAAATGACTTTCCTTTCAGAGGCAGGTGGGGGGGACCCTGAGTCCTCAGGTCGTGCGCTGTATGCAAGAAATGATACGGAAGCCCGGGGAGCTGATACTCACATTCTCCTCTGTGCTTCCCTGCACAGCTAGAAGAATTCCATCGCTCCCTCCTGTGTAACGAGCATCCTTAATAAGCCTCAAATGTGCATTCTCATGCCAACAGGTCTGGCAACAAAGGCAACCTGCACATTTCAAAAATCAAAAGCAATTTGGCTAAAGGACCTACAGTGTAACGTGGTACATGCCTGGGGGTGCCACCAGACCTGGGCTGCAGGCATTTGGTAAAGGCCGAGCCTCTCCAGGAGGCACACTTTTTGCGGAAGTGGCTTCACCGTTATTTAGTTTTTACGATCTGACTCATAGCAGGGTCTCCTGTGGTCAGAGGAAGGGTAGCGAAGTGTCCATTTGGTTTCTGGAATCATGTAGACTGTCAGATTTCTAGTTTAATGAAGGCTTGACAAGGACTTCATCATTGTCATCCACTGAAATGAGCTTTGGTGTATTTAAGCAGAAGACAGAATTATTGCGATGATATTGGGAAGGCTGGTTATCAAGGCTCTGAATATAGGCTGACATCGAAGAGCAGGCCCGGGGGTGCGGCTCCCCTTGCTCCTTGGGGACGTTCTTGAGAGAGCCGTGCCACTCCTGCTCGTGGGTGTCGGGCCTGTCTGCTGACTTGAAGCCCTTCTGACTGCTGCCTGGGCATCACCTTGGAGACTCTGCTGTCATCGCTGTCCTGTCCAGTCACCCAACCCAGAGCCAAAGCCCATGGGTGTCCTTTGCCCTCCAGCTGGGAGACCCAAATCTGGCTTCTTAGTTTCTGTGATAAGAGGCTGGCCAGGCCATGCAAGGAATGTTGCCCGGAGCTCAGGCAGGAGTTTGAACGATGGTCAGCTACAAAGCCACAGACATCCAAGTGGATTGCCGGGATTGGACTAGAAATTGAGAACAGTTCATGGGTGGACTTAGGTGCTGGGTGATTACTGGGTGTATACCCAAAGGATTACAAATCATTCTACTATCAAGACACATGTTTATTGCAGCACTATTTACAATAGCAAAGAGTTGGAACCAACCCAAATGCCCATCAATGATAGACTGGATAAAGAAAATGTGGCACATATACACCATGGAATACTATGCAGCCATAAAAAAGGATGAGTTTATGTCCTTTGCAGGGATGGGGATGAAGATGGAAACCATCATTCTCAGCAAACTAACACAGGAATAGAAAACCAAACACTGCATATTCTCACTCATAAGTAGGAGTTGAATAATGAGAACATATGGACACAGGGAGGGGAACATCACACACCAGGGCCTCTTGGAGGGTAAGACAAAGGGGGGAGAGAGCATTAGGACAAATATCTAATGCATGTGGGGCTTAGAACCTAGATGATGGGTTGATAGGTGCAGCAAACCACCATGGCACATATATACTGATGTAACAAACCTGCACGTTCAACACACGTCTCCCAGAACTTAAAATAATAGAAAAGTGCTGGGTGCATTTGAACTTGAGGCACATATAATGCACTAGTGGACTAGTAGTGAGATGTTTTATCACAGGCGTCCATATTTCGGGGCTTATCCCATGCTGCAGCCAGGCACCCGGATGCAAACACCCCTGCCCCTGCTACTGTCAGCGTTCCTACTGCATTCTGGGATCTGGCCTGTCCAAAATGCTCTCTCTCCTGCATGGCCGTGTGCTCGAGCCATGTCTGGCCTCTGTCTGCCACTTCTCCTGGGCTTATATTCCTCAACACCACCTCACACGCAGCGTCCCTTGTAGGGTTCCCAGGACATCTGGTGCCCCAGCCTCCACCATGGCCAATTCCAAGATGCAGTCTGCTAACATTAGAGTCACCTGGGATGCTCCTTAGTGCAATCTGATCAGAATCTCCGGGGATCAGCTTGGACCCCAGACTTTTTACAGCACTCCCCAGGTGAATCTGAGGAAGCCGACTTTATGGTTAAAAAATTCTATTCAGTGTTTAGTGAGCTGAGAACGATGGTGGCGGCACCTTGGTGGTTGCTCTGGTGACATAAAGTGGCCGGGGGCATCTGAGCGCCTCCTCTGCATTCAGAACAGGGCACTCTCCTCCACCTGCGAGCCTGGGAATGCTGATTCCCTGTCCAGCGTGCCTGGCCTCCTCTCTCCCGGTCTGTGAGTCTTTCCCGTCCTTCAGTTCTCTACTTCAGCGCGGCTTCCATGATGAGTCCCTCCCCTGCTATTCCTGCCTGATCGGCCCCTTGGAACTGTTGTCGGACTTACCTTCATTTTACTGCTTAGCCTTGCCCCTTCACTTATATCCACGGGTTCACCCTCCACTCTGCTTGGGTTGGGCTTTGGTTAAATGTGTATGCCTGTGTCTCGAGATGCACAGCATAGCCCTGCCTTTCTGAAGTGTGTGTTCATATTATCTTCTGTATTAATCTCCTGGATTAATATTAATTCATGTCTTAGCCATTGGACTGTAGGAGTTTCGATGTCTGGGATTGTGGTGGATACCTTCATGTGAACTCCTCAGTGCCTAATATATAGTTACCCCTCTTGCTTACAGCAATGCACTGAGTGAATTTTTTAAACCATTTATGGCTATGTTCTGCCTTACAATGGGAGACTTCTCCCTAATAGAATACTTTTCTTTCAGTGCTTACAGGTACATGACACTGTACACAAATTTTATGATTCTTAGTAATAGCACAGGTGTTAACAAATAGGTGATGATACAACCAAGTACAGGGAGGGAAGTTAGGAGTATTTCCTTGTTACCTATAAAAAATCTTAGCTACGGTTTTATGAGTCCTTTCATGTGCCTGCCATGGTGCTGAGTGTTTATGTGCATTATCCACGCAATCCTCACAGCAACCCCAGGAGCTTGGTGTCACCAGTCCCATGTTACAGATGAAGATAAAAGGCACAGCAGTGATGGGTACTCATGATTCACACTGAGTAGTAGAGCTGAGCTTCACTTCCAAGTCATACTGCTTTTTCATGTTGCCTGTGTGTGTGTGTGCATGTGTGTGCATGTTTGTGTTTGTGTATGTTTGTGTGTGTGCATGTGTGGGTTTGTATTTGTGTGTGTGCATCTGTGTGTGTGTGCGCGTGTGTGCATGTTTGTGTTTGTGTATGTTTGTGTGTGTGCATGTGTATTTCTCTGTGTTTGTGTGTGTGCATGTGTTTGTGCGTGTGTGGGTTTGTATTTGTGTGTGTGTGCATCTGTGTGTGTGTATGTGTGTGCATGTGTTCATGTGTGTGGTTCTGTGTGTGTGTGTGCATGTGTTTGTGTACGTGTAGGTTTGTGTGTGCATGTGTGTGCATGTGTTTGTGTATGCGTGGGTTTGTGTGTGCATGTGTGTGTATGTGTGATTTGAAATCAGTTACTCTGAGTGGAAGTCAGAGGGGAAGGATATTCTAACGCGGCATTGAAGGCATTACTGTGGCATCAAAACCAACAAGGAAAGGTCATGGGTGGACGGAGTGAGAATAAAGGGGTGGGCGGATGGGCAGGACTGGGGTGAATCCTAGCAGAAAAACTTGCAAAAACCCAGCCCCTGCTTGGCGGAGAATGCCGTTTGGGTGCAGTGAGAGATCTTTAAGAAGATTTGTTGTTTGTTGTTATCCCTTGTTCCCCTCCGTAGGAGGTTTGGACAGGCAATCTCTCACTGACGTGCTTGTAACTTTCATTGTCACCTTTATCAACAGACTCACCCCATGGAGAGGACAAATTGGATTCATGACCAGACCTCTGAGGGGCTGCGTCTCCAGGCAGCTGGTGGGAAGCTGTCTGGAAACAAACACATTTTCCAGCTCGCTCGACCCTCACATTTCCAGAGCAGAAGGTGTGTGATGTGGACTAACTGAAACTTGCCACCAGCTTGTCTCATCTCTCATGAAACTGCTGGAAGAAACACAGTGGATAATGACTCATTCCTGTGCTCTGTCCAGATAATAACTCTCACTTCTTAATAACTTCCCTCTGGCCATCGATATCTCAAATGCAATAAAATGTTGTAAGCTGGCAGATGATATTTTCATTAGATGTGAAGCAATTTTACCACAGCAAGATATAGATGATACAGGGCAAAATGCTACCTCTGACCAAATGAAGAGGTAAGCTAGAAAGTACATGAAAATAGGACCTATGGTCAGAACAGGGAGGCCCAGAGTTTCCAGGAGAGTCAGAGAATGCCTCATCTTCCTGTCCTTGTTGCTGATTGACCTGTTTTGGTGTTTGGAAGGCAGGCATTCACCCGGACTGGCCACGTGCGGGTGCCGCGTGTTAGGTCATCCGGGATGTGGCAGGATACAGGAGCCACTTGGCTTTCATAGGCTTATGGGAAGGGGAGAATTTTGGCCTTCCACTGAAGAGAACAGGATACTTCACTGGGCTCTATTTCCACCTAGTAACCTGTCCTTAAGCAAGTCCTCTAGCTTCTCAGGATCTCAATTTTTTTGTTGTTGTTGTGTTTTTGAGACAGGGTCTCTCTCTGTTGCCCAGGCTGGAGTACAGCAGCATGACCTCTGTTTCCTGCAATCTCTGCCTCCCAGGCTCAAGCGATCCTCCTGCCTTGGCCTCCCAGGTAGATGGGACTACAGGTGCATGCCACCACATCTGGCTAATTTTTACATTTTTTTTTGTAGAGACAGATTCTCCCTATATTGCCCAGGCTGGTCTACAAACTCTTGGGCTCAAGCCTTCCTCCTGCCTCAGCCTTCCAAAGTGTTGGTATTACAGGTGTGAACCACCACACCTGCCTTCTGTACCAGTGAAGCTGTCTGACCTACATGTCCATAGGCTAGTCTTAGTTTGTTTGGCCTGCTGTAACAGAATATCTTCGACTGGCCATGGTCTCATTTTTCTCTCTGTAAAATCAGTAAGAAAGTCTCCTTGTGCCCTTCCCACTCTGAAATCCTATGCTTTTGCCCCTTTCCAGTGACAAATCTAATAGTTAAACAGAAAGACACAGCAGTAAGCTTGAAAACCAAAATCACAAGTCCAGATGACAGGTAGGAGTTCAGAGGACAAGGTGGTCATTGTGGACTAGATATTCCATGGAGGAGTTTTGGCCTCAGCTGGACTCTAAAGGAGCCCAGAACCGAATCCTTGGAGAGGAAGCTTCTAGAGTTTAGATGGAGAGAACAGCAGGAGCACCGGCCCTGTGTGAGCTGGTGGCCCTTCACTAAGACGGAGAAGATCTTTGTCCTTCTAATGGAGAGCTTGTCTCATTTTTCTCTCTCTGTCTGTTCTGCAGAATACCCTGAAAGTGTTTTTCACGTACGATTTCAGAATCCTCACGAAAAGCCTCAAGTGTTTCTCCAGTTATAGGGAGATTCTAAAAACGTGTGGATCAAGGGGTACCGCTTCTACTTATTAACTTACTTGTGGTAGGTGATATATTCATCACATTCGCTTGTATGTAGACATTACACTCTTCTAAAGGCATCCAGCCATTCATCCAAGTTCATAGAGTAATTATTCAAGGCTCTCTGCCTCTAGTTACAAGAAGTGAGTTAATATGCTCCTGAGTCTGTCTGTATTTTTAATGATCATTTCATTTCCCTCATTAAGCATTTAGGTTGCTCATTTGAAACGTCCAAATTGATAATGTTCTCATTTTTATGTGGTTTTCATGGAAGCATGAGAACTCCTCAAAGTCAGAGCAATGGCTCTAAAATGGATCTGCTCCTGTCAACAGAGCTCCTGCACAGCCAGGACCAATGCCTGAGTATCCAGGACCATATCTCCCAGCCCAGAAACAACTCCTGCACACCTAAAGATACCCAGTCAGCCCTCACCTTGCCTGTAAGCCCCCTTCCCAGGAAATAAGAGCAGAAGAACAAAGAAGCCACAAAGTTTCATCTCGAGGATATGGAAATGAAATACACTGTGTAACTGTTAAGGACTGAATTATGTCCTCCTGAAATTCATATATGGAGCCCTCATGCCTAATGTGACTGTATTTGGAGACAGGGGCTTTAAATAAGTCATTAAGTGTATTAGTCCATTCTCACCCTGCTAATAAAGACATGCCTGAGACTAGGTAGTTTATAAAGGAAAGAGGTTTGATTGACTCACAGTTCCACGTGGCTGGGGAGGCCTCACTAACGTGGTGGAAGATGAAGGAAAAGCATAAGAATGTCTTACATGGCAGCCAACAAAGAGAACTTGTGCAGGGGAGCTCCCATTTATAAAACCATCAGATCTCATGAGACTTATTCACTCAGGCAAGAACAGTATGGGGGCAACTGCCCCCAGGATTCAATGATCTCCCACTGGCTCCCTCCCATGATGTGGGAATTATGAGAACTACAATTCAAGATGAGATTGGGGTGGGGACACAGCCAAGCCATATCATTAAGGTGAAATGAAGTCAAAAGCAAGGGGCCCTACCTCATATGACTGTGGCCTTATAAGAACAGGAAGAGACACTGGGGATGAAGGTACACAGAGAAAAGGCCTGAGAGATGGCCATCTGCAACCCAAGGAGAAAGGCCTCAGGAGAAACCAAACCTGCCCACGCATTGTTCTTGGACTTCCAGCCTCCAGGACTGTAAGACAGTAAGTTCCTATTGTTTAAGCCACCCAGTCTCTGGTATTTTGTTTTATGGCAGCCCAAGTAAACAAATGCAATAACAGTAGAAGAAAGCTGATCAGTGGAAACAGAAAAACGACAGCATGAATGTCTTTCGCAATGACTATGAAAAGCTTGGAAAAGGATTCCACTAAAGCTGACAATTCTTTCATAGCTGGATTACGGAACAGTTGGACATGAAACAAAATAAAAATGATCACAGCTCTCCCTCTGTGCCTGAAGCAGTTTCTAGGGGGAAATTCAAACGTGAAAAGCCAAGCAGATGATCTGAGATGTTGTTAGCTGAGATGAGTGAAGGCGCCAAGCATCAGGCAACGTGGACTTTCTGACCAGCCACCGTGTTCTTGCCTGCAAAACTGCTTATTAGTAGGGATTGGCACAACCCTGGAAATAAACTTTTCTAGGGTGACACATCTTCAATGAGAACATTGTTTGAGGCCTCTGTGCTCAAGAGACTGTGTTTGGTTTTTGAAATGTTTGGTTTTCTCCTTTGGAATGGAATAGCCTGGGGAGGAATAAGGAGTGTGTGTGGCAGCAGCCCAGGAGATGCTTTCCTTTTCCCTGTAATCCAGATACAATGCTAGTTTTATCTATTAGGTGGCAAAGGCAGCAAGGATTGTGCCTTTCATCTTTTTTGATGAGGTAAGCTGCAAGCCAGGGAATGTATTTAGCTCTTCTGTTCTGCACAGAGCATTCTGGTCAGCTGATGGTGAATGATGTGCAGTTGTTGAGGTTCCTAGCTTCTCCAGAGCAATTCCTGCTGAAGGCTTTCCTGCCATCTTGTGGAGTTGGAGTCTGGGGCTGTTAAGAAGTTTAAGAAGAAAAACAAAACAAAACAAAGAAAAAAACCAGAAGCTCACCACCTTCATCATGTAAGCAAAGATATCTTATGAAGGAATTCGTTCAATTCACATAAAAACCTTGGAATACAGAGGCAGGAAAATGTCATTATACCCATTTCACAGAAGGAGAAACAAGGAGTGATTAAAAAGAAGGAATGAAGAGGAGAAGGAAGGAAGGAAAGAAGAAAGGAGAAGGATGGGAAAGAAGGGAGGAAGGGAGAAGGATGGGAGGGAGGAAAAGAAAGAAGAAAGGAAGGAGGATGGGAGGGAGAGAAGGAAAGAAGGAAGAAAGGGAGGGATAAACGTCAGAGGGAATGAAGGAGGGAAGGAAGGAAGGAAAGGATAGAGGAAGGCAAGGAGTAAGGCACAAAGGCAGGTGCTGGGGTCTAGGCATGAAGGGAATGTGTCTTTCACATGATTGTGGTTACATTGAACTGCATGTGCTTTGTGTGGGAAATCATAAAGTCATAATGGACTCTTCTGAAATGGAGCCACCTTGTCTACCACAGTCTCTTCTGAAGAGGCTCAGACAAGATGTAGGGTGGGTAAGAGGCAAGGGTCTAAGCTCCCTTGAGCTCTTCACCATGGTTTAGTCATTAAACCTTCTCATTAAGCTCTAATAAAAGGCTTGGGCTTGAATCCCTGCATCATCATCTACTAGCTTTGTGGCCTTAGGCTAATAACTCATTTGATGAGCAAAAATGGGATGAAACTGTCTGCCTTTTAGGATGGCTATGATGTGAGCTCAGATTATGTGCAGTGGTTGCCTAAAACTTGGTGGGTCCAATGGAGATGGAGCCATGTCATCCTGTTCGTTACCTTCAGGGTGTCCCGCAGCACAGCGTGGTGCTCGCACCTGTCTGCGTTCACCGTGAGTCATCGCTGCACCTGCATCTTGTGGCCTTTATGCGATAGTGATCATAATGGTAAGTGCAGCAGCTAATGTTCATTGAGTGTTTGCCACTCACCAGGTGATGTTCTAAGTGCATTGTATATATTATTTTATTTCCACTGCATTTGGAGGAAACTGGGGATGAGGGGTTAAGCAACTGGACCCATGCCTTGCCGCTGGTAAATGGCAGGCCTGGAATTTGAGACCAGGGACCTTGACTTCAGAGCTTGTGATCCCAACAGCTCTGCCGTAGTTCACTCTCTCTCCAACTTGAACTGGAGCTGCTAATTAATTCTTTATGCCTTTTTCCATAGCCGCTGATTTGAATAATTGCTTTTCAGTTAATGTTCTCATGATATCAAACCTTTTGTCCCTGATTATCTTGTTTTTAGTAAAAGTAAGCAAGAGGGTTTTCATACCCACAGATTTGAGTTTGAAAGCTCTGGTGTAGCATTGGGTGGGGTGTGAGAAAGAGAGGCGAGGGAATTGTCATTTTCTTTTCCTGTAGAGATCTTTAAATTGATATGGGGGTGCTAAGATTAAGATTCTAGGATGGTCTCTGAGACCCAGGCTGGAAAGCATATATTCGCTCCTCCCTACTGTGGGTCACTGACTCTCGGGGGCATGCCGCAAATCCTAGGCTCTGAGTCCCAGGTTCTGTTTTTCTCTGAGGACTGTGTAGGGAATGGGCCTGTCCAGCATTGGCCCAGGACATTGGATCTACCCACACAGACGTGTTTGCTGAGAACTTACCTGGTGCCAGGCTTTGTACGTTATGTCCTTGATCTCACAACAAAACCTGCACAGAAGCGATATTTTCTCCATTTGTAGAGAGGTAGGAACCAAGGCTTAGAGAGGTTGTAACTTTTTTCAGAACCCAAAACTCATACATGGCAAGGGCCAGTTATGCCTAAAATTGGTATAAAACCTTGAGGAAAATATACTACACATTAAAAGCTGAGATAGGATAAGTTCCTGTTGTTAAAGCCATCCAGTCTGTGGTATTTTGTTTTATGGCAGCCCAAGTAAACAAATGCAATAACAATAGAAGAAAACTCATCAGTGGAAACAGAAAAACCAACAGAATGGTTGGTTTAATTGAAGAAGATGTAGGTAAAGTTCTTTACAAGCCCCAAGCTTTCCCTTTATGGTTGTGTCAAGAGGCCTGAAAGTCATCCAAGATGATACCCCGTCCTCCCACACATGTGTACACACACGCACACACACATGCACACACACAACATCACGGAATGCAAGAAAGCCAAAGGAGCTCAAGCATTGAGCATGCCTCTCTCTGTGCTTTACCACCTACCATAATAAAGGTTTTTAAAATGTTGAACAAAAAATAAATTCTGGCTTGGGTAAACAAGGCTTGGAAAGGAATGAAATGCAGGCAATTTTAATTTACTGTCAGTAGCAGCTTCTTCCTTACTAGCATTTAAAGCCAATTAGCAAAGATGGAGAAAAAATTCTAAACATTGGAAACTTCATAAACAAAAACTCACTAATCCAGGAAGCCACATGGCTCACCGCCCAATTATACTCACGAAAGCAACACATGACTGTCACTGAAGAACAGCCAACAGCCCTCTGAAATGAATCTTGATGGGTGTAGAAAACATCTAAATTATGTAATAATAGCTTACGTCGGTATACCATTTTGATACACGGTATCTCTTCAAACAGTCACAGAATCCCTGAGACACAGTTAGGGGAGCCGTTACTCTACCCACTGAATGGAAGGGGAAACTGAGGTGCGGCCAGATGAACTGATTCTCCAAAGATCACATAACTGATCAGTGGGAGAACGGAACCACCACTCCTCAGTGGGACACCTCTTTCCTCTCAATTTTTTTTTCCCTTGAAATCCCATGAGAAGATAGATACAAAATGGAAGGATCTGTAGAAACTCCACAGTTGGGGCTTATTTAGTAGAACTGTGGAGGACAGATCTGTTTAAATAAATGGGCCCTTCATCTGAAATTCTTCTCTTCCAACATGGTCACACATGCATGACCCAATAGGGGATGTCAACTCACAATTAACATGAACTATTCAATAAAGCCCATCTCCACGAGCCAGCAGTTTATGACAGGAAGTGATTTTATTTCACTAATGTGGACAGAACCCTCCATGATACAGCTGGGACTTTAACTTGGGTTTAAAAAATAATTGAAGAGGTGCTAGTCACTTGATAATGAGAGGAGATAAGCAACTCACAGAAGATGAATTGAGGAAAATGAGAGGAAAAGGCTGAAAAGGAGGGTTGCTATAGCAACGACAGAACTCACCTTTTCCCCATAATGACAGTGAAGGTCAGAATGGGCCTTGGGTCCCCGTTGGTACCATTGAAATGGAAGAAATCAGGTATTCTATGGAAATTCTCTCCCAAGGCACTGCCTGGGTTTTGTAGATCTCTTTAAGCGAAACTTTCCTGCTTTTAATCTTCTTTACCTCTTAGGACTCTTTTCAATCTCTCTTCATTTCTGTACTGCTTATCATTCCACCCATCTTTTTGGGGGATTTTATTGCTTTGCCCTTAAATTGAATTGAGTTTTTCATTATATATTGACTCAGCGATCTGCAAGTAATGGATGCATTTAAAAATGATGACAATGGAACCTAAACCCAAAGAGTTGTAGACTCATTCAGAAGGCAGCAGGGATGCGTTCAGCAGTGGGAAAGCCACAGTATTCAACTGCACAGAAGCAAGCTCTTGTGGGAGAGCAGCGAGACTCACAGGGACTCTCCAGGGCGCGGGAATTCACCGGGGACGAGACTGCATCTCGCTTTGTGTCTAGATTATTAAGAGTTTTATTTATCATCAGCAAGAGCTTTATGATCAGCAAGAACTTGATTTAGAGGAACGAAACCTTATTTAATTGAAATTGCTGGGGAAACTTAGCGAGGAAGAATATAATTACGATGCTCAGTAATTAGCTCAGTTGGCATGGAGCGGGCGGGGATTGGAGTGAAATGCTGAAGAGTAAATCAGGATCCCTGATTTCTGGGAGCTCTGGTCCCATCCCTAATTCCCTGGTCACCTGGGAGGAATGACTGTCATTTCTCCTCTCTCCCTTATTTTTCTTTTTACTGTTTTGCTGTGTGTAATAGAGCAATGTATTCTGGAATTGCAAGATCCTGGAGGGAAGGAATCCTCTTATTTATCTCCATAAAAGACCAAGCAACCCGTTCTTTCTCTGGGATTTTCTTTTTTGTCTGTAAAGCAGTAATTTTTTTGGGGGGGATGGGGTGGAAAGGGAGTTTTTTTTTCTTTTTACACTTTACCATATCCCTTTATTTTTTCCTCTTCTCTTCATTTGATTATTTCCTGCTGGATTTCTGGTATCATATTGTCATCTTCTATTGATGCTATTCTCTAGTTACACTTCATGTACTTCCTTTTTCTTTCTTCGTCTCTGCTACTGATGTATCTGTGCCAGTTGTTTTCCCCTCTGGTGATGTGCAGATTTACTAACAAAATGACTTAAGTTATTTGGCATACATTGTGGCTTGAAGATAAACTAGATAGAGATTTAAAATGAACGTGTCTGTCCCCCAATTGCACTGATGTTTATAATGATGGCTTTAGAAGTTGGTTATTATAAAACATGACTTAATGAAGGACAGCATATTCGACTGAATGAGCTTAACTACTGGCATCTTACATGTGTGCAAAGCCAGTGAGCAGTGGTTTCTTGATTGTTTCTCCAGCAGTATGGCACATCCATCTTCAATTATTTACAGGAATCTCATGGCATCTTGATTCCCTCAGCTTG
>NW_012101309.1:121785-122355 GCF_000951045.1 Mandrillus leucophaeus | reverse complement strand
CATCGCTGCACCTGCATCTTGTGGCCTTTATGCGATAGTGATCATAATGGTAAGTGCAGCAGCTAATGTTCATTGAGTGTTTGCCACTCACCAGGTGATGTTCTAAGTGCATTGTATATATTATTTTATTTCCACTGCATTTGGAGGAAACTGGGGATGAGGGGTTAAGCAACTGGACCCATGCCTTGCCGCTGGTAAATGGCAGGCCTGGAATTTGAGACCAGGGACCTTGACTTCAGAGCTTGTGATCCCAACAGCTCTGCCGTAGTTCACTCTCTCTCCAACTTGAACTGGAGCTGCTAATTAATTCTTTATGCCTTTTTCCATAGCCGCTGATTTGAATAATTGCTTTTCAGTTAATGTTCTCATGATATCAAACCTTTTGTCCCTGATTATCTTGTTTTTAGTAAAAGTAAGCAAGAGGGTTTTCATACCCACAGATTTGAGTTTGAAAGCTCTGGTGTAGCATTGGGTGGGGTGTGAGAAAGAGAGGCGAGGGAATTGTCATTTTCTTTTCCTGTAGAGATCTTTAAATTGATATGGGTTATCTGACTGAAAGAGTAAGATGGG
>NW_012101309.1:119511-121195 GCF_000951045.1 Mandrillus leucophaeus | reverse complement strand
GTTGCCCAGTCATAGACACCTTTCACTGACAGAATAACAGGTAAGAAAAGGACCATTTTAATATATTGCACCAATTGCTACAAGAATCACTTTGAGGATTTCCTGGCATCTTTCTCATTTTTATTATTTTCTTATTTCTTTAAAGAATGCAGTTAATTAAGTGCCTCAGCATCAGGGACTAAGCGAAGCTTATTTCCCTCCCAGCATTTTCTATTTGGCTTTATCCCCTATTTGGTTGTTTATTTTTATTTATTTATTTATTTTTGAGACAAGGTCTCACTCTGTCGCCCAGGCTGGAGTGTGGTGGTGCGATCTCAGCTCACTGCAACCTCTGCCTCCTGGGTTCAAGCGAGTCTCCTGCCTCAGCTGCCCAAGTAGCTGGGATTACAGGTGTGTACCACCCCACCCAGCTAATTTTTGTATTTTTAGTAGATACAGGGTTTCACCATGTTGGCCAGGCTGGCCTCAAACTCCTGACCTCAAGTGATCTGCCAGCCTCGGCCTCCCAAAGTGCTGGGATTACAGGTGTGAGCTGCCGCACCAGGTCTTTACCCCCTATTTGACTGCATATGTTTTTGGGTGATGAATACTTTCACCTCAGTGTCTTTTAATCATAGGAAACATAATAAACGAATCATATTTAGTGCTCCTACAGCAACGCTCATTTTCAAATCATACGAGAAGTCCTTGCTAATTGATGGTCGATGCTCACAGGTGTGTGGGCTTTGAGCAGTCACTACATCTTCCCCTTTGGGCATGATGAGAGGATTCCTGCAGGGTTTTGTAAGAGGTAATTATGGCCCTCTCCCAGTCTCTGGTCAACTTCCCTTCCTGGCACAAATTGGCCTCTTTGAAAGGGGGTATCCTTTTCAAGGATATGCATGATGTGATTTTATAATTGGTATGGGAAATTGGGGTCAAGGGAGTCCGCTGAAGATTAAAAGCTCAGACTGTATCTGTGAAGCTGCCACGGACAGGAGGACAAACAATTTGATTTCCCTTTGTTCACAGGGGTTGTGAGGATGCTTCTGGATTCCCAAGTCAAGTTCATGACTTATTCATAAACATACATTTAACTGATGTAACGTTAGAGACAGCTCTCTGAAGCCAACACAAGTGTGATAACGTCCTCCCAACGGGGTGGGTTCTACTTAATTTTGCTGGTGCTGGCAATGCATGCATATTATTTTGACTGGGAACATATTATTAGTGAGGATGGCCCTACATCCTTCATGTAATAATACATGTTCGCCCTTTAGAAGGCAATCAAAGAAATGTGGCAGTAGCCACATGTGCTACTGTCCTGAAAGAGGTGTCCTGAGACATGGGGAAGGCTATCTCCATAATGAAATCAAGGAATATTCCCTTCCCAGCCTAGTGTTCTCTCTGACTCATTTTATTTTTATTATTTGTAGTTTTTGAGACAGGGTCTCACTCTGTCACTCAGGCTAGAGTGCAGTGGCACGATCACAGCTCACTGCAGCCTCCATCTCCAGGACTCAAGCGATCCTCCCACCTCGGCCTCCTGAGTAACTGGGACCACAGACACATGCCACCATGCCTGGCTTTTTTTTTTTTTTTTTTTTTTTGAGATGAAGTTTCATCATGCTGTCCAGGCTGATCTCCAACTCGTAGGCTCAAGTGATCCACTTGCCTTGGCCTCTCAACCTGTTGGGATTACAGA
>NW_012101309.1:114245-119271 GCF_000951045.1 Mandrillus leucophaeus | reverse complement strand
AAAAAAAAAAAAAATTGCACTGAACAGCAAAGAAGACTATATTCAAGGTTAATGCAGTTTGGGAAAGAGACTATTCAAATAGGGGAGAGACATAGAAATAAACTCTTAAAACAAGGGGGGGAGTTTGTCAGCACTGGGGTGAGCTAGCAGGAAGTACTGGAGGACTTTGGAGGGGAGGGTGGCCACTGTGCTTAATTGTCTGTGTTTGTTAATTAGCATTTATTAAAGTTAGGCTCCTACCCTGCCACATAGGCAGTCAGAGATACATACACAGAGATACATGCACATGCATTTGTGCACACACAGATACATACATGAACACACTGACATATGTACGGACATACACAGATACACAGAACCCCAGACACACACATACACATGTGTGCACACAGAGATACATATGTGCACATATAGATACACATATACATATAGATATACATATACATATAGATATACATATAGATATGTGCACACATAGATATAAACAGAGATGTATACGTACACACATAGATGAGGAAACAGGGACCCTGTCTTTCAGAATGACTAAATTTCAGAGATGGCTACCAGATCCTTGAGAAAGACAGTCTTGGGCTGTACGACTGACAAGAGGCTGGGAGATGATTTACCTCTCAAAGGGGCAGAGAAAGAACTTATAATGACGAGTTTTCTGAAGTAAACATTCTAAGAAAAGGGAACTCAGGGATCTGGAATTGGGAAGAAGCCTGTCTAAAGTTAAGGCCTGCAGAGCGGTGCATTGACCTTGCTCAAGCTTAACAATTCACATGAAAATCTGATACATAGAAATATGCAATTTCTTGCAAGATTTATGTGGATTTATCACTAGCACTGGCACAAAATGCAAAGATGAACTAATCGTTGGCCAAGGAAAGTGATTTTGACCGCAAGTCAAAATGAGAGACATTGAAATAAAAATAAACAGAACACGACAGTATCCCGGCAAATACGTACCAGTGGTGCTATGCTGGAAAGTGCAACTAAACCTAACATTCTCGTAGTATATATTTTCCTCCTTTTTTTTTTTTTTTTTTTTTTAACAGAAAAGTGTGTAATTTGGTAATGTTATCTATATTTTGTTTTTTTAAGCTTCTTTCTCTAAGTTTTAATTTGAGGCCAAGAGACATTGAGACATTGTAGAAGATCAGGAACTTGTATTCAAATGTCGATCATATGACTTTCTCTTAACTTGGCCAACCTCGGACTCTCTTATACAAATGGACACCATAAGTGACTTGTATCATTGTCATGAAGATTGTTGTAGATGTTCAGTAAGTGATGAGTAAGCCAGGCATGGTGGCACTTCCTGTAGTCCCAGCAACTGGGAAGGCTGAAGTGGAAGGATCACTTGAGCCCAGGAATTTGAGTCCAACCTGGGCAACAGAGTAAGATCTCTACTGCTTGAAGAAAAGTGAAGATCAATAAGTGATTATCTTATTATTATTCCATGTGAAATAAGAGAAGTACCTTAAAAAAGGCTGACACCTTCTGTAACCTTTAATTTTGAGAAAGGCTACACTTTGTAAAAGCAAAGTTCTACTTGGCTTACGGAGACAAAGAATGTTATTTGTGTCTCCCTGTCACAGTGCCTGTCACAGTGATACAATGTTTTCTATTTTAGATTTTAAGATTTTAAAATTGTCTTTTATTTCAATGGCCTTAGGGGTACAAGTGGTTTTGGTTACATAGATGAACTGTACAGTGGTGAAGTCTATGATTTAAATGCACCTATCACCTGAGTAGTGTTCAGTGCACCTAAAAGGTAGTCTTTCATACTTTACCCTCTTCTTACCCTTTCCTCTTTGAGTCTCCAGTATCCAAAACTGGGGATTAGCCCAGGAGGGTTCTTGGCTTTACCCAGGAAATAATTCAAGGGCGAGTCAGTGGTGTCAGTAATTTGTATCGAAGTGGCCGTGCACAGCAGCAGCAGAGGTCCTGCTCTTTGCAGAGCAGGGCTACCCCACAGGCTGTGTGCCCAGAGTTGCAGCTCAGAGGAGCTCTGCAGCCATATTTATACTCAGTTTTAATTATATGCAAATTAAAGGGCGGTTTGTGCAGAAAGTTTTAGGATGAGGGTGGTAACTTCTGGGTTGTCAGACATACATGGGTCTGCCTGTCAAGATAATTTGGGGAGAGGAATCTAGGGAGGGGCTTGTTTGGAAGCCTGACACCAGATTTTTTACTTTGGGGAAGGGTTGGGTGAGCCGTCCTCCCTCCTGAGCCTGGTGTGAGGGCTTCCAGAGGCCCCTTGGAGAGCTCTGAAATGTGCTCTCTGCAAGAGGCACTCTGGTGGAAGAGACTGACTGATGCCCTTCTCAGGTCTGGGCAAAGCAGAGGTGAGGTCCCTCCTGTTGGGTGGGGATCAGCCCTCCCTGCCCTAGCACATGAGTGTTTCCTGTAGCCCAAATGTGGCGGCTACACTGTTATTCTGAGTGCTCTTTCTGGGACCACCTGAGGGGACAGAGCTCTCATTAGGAAGGGGGTGAAGGTGACCACGGGGTGCCCAGTTGAGTGATGATCTGAGACAGGCTCCAAAGAGCTTATGAAAACCACCATGAGAAAGAGGCAGTAATATTTTTGGCTGTGTCTCCACCCAAAATCTCATCTTGAATTGTAATTCCCATAATCCCCACATGCCAAGGGAGAGGCCAGGTGAAGGCAATTGAATCATGGGGGTGGATTTCCCCCATGCTGTTCTCAGGCTAGTGAGTGAATTCTCATGAGATCTGATGGCTTTGTAAGTGTTTGGTCGTTCTGCCTGCGTTCATTCTCCTTCCTGCCGCCTTGTGAAGAAGGTGTCTTGCCTCCCCTTCACCTTCCACCATGATTGTAAGTTTCCTGAGGTCTCCCTAGTCATGGGGAACTGTGAGTCAATTAAACCTCTTTCCTTTATTAATTATCCCATCTCAGGCAGTTCTTTTTTTTTTTTTTTTTTTTGAGACGGAGTCTCACTCTGTCGCCCAGGCTGGAGTGCAGTGGCCCGATCTCAGCTCACTGCAAGCTCTGCCTCCCGGGTTTACGCCATTCTCCTGCCTCAGCCTCCTGAGCAGCTGGGACTACAGGCGCCCACCACCTCGCCTGGCTAGTTTTTCGTATTTTTTAGTAGAGACAGGGTTTCACCGTGTTTGCCAGGATGACCTCGATCTCCTGACCTCGTGATCCACCCGTCTTGGCCTCCCAAAGTGCTGGGATTACAGACTTGAGCCACCGCACCCTGGCCTCAGGCAGTTCTTTATAACAGTGTGTAAATGGACTAATACAGGCAGTTATAATCTTCCAGACCCACCCAGGATATGAGCTCTGCTATCCCCAGGCTCAGAGGATATGAAACCTTCAGTTAGAGGCTCTCCCTCCTCCCCAGCTTCAGCCTTGATGGGAGCAGTGCTGCTGGCCAGCTGGTGGAGGAATGGACAGAGAGAGGATGGGAAGGAGGATTAGGGCCCCTTTCCCTTGGGGTAACATTAAAATCTTGGACCTGACATTCTAAGAAATGAGAATGAGTTCATTCTAATGAATGAGCTGCGTTTAGATTCAACACGAGCAAGGATCTTTCCAGTGACCTAGACAGACTGAGCAGAAAAGCTACTGGACCTGCAGAAGTTTTCCTCAGGACAGAGGCAAAATTACCGCATGTGAATAAAGATCAACAAGGTAGCGGGAGTCAAGAATAAAATAGTGCTTTTTAATATCATGGGTTCTGCTTGCTCAACATGCCAAATTATTTCATTTGAATAAGACTTTTCTAATGTATTAGTTTGTTTCTATTAATATTATGTATTCTTAATAATTCCACTGTTTTGGATTAAAAAAAAACCTTAACAGCTTCCTTTTGCAAATAAAATGGTAGTAGACACATAATTCAGACATTGTGTAAAATTTTATTAGTGAAGATTTTTCCTGTTTTTTAAAATGCTAATATTCAGCTTTTAAAAAAGATTTTACTTTAAGTTCTGGAATATATGTGCAGAACTTTTTAAAAACTAAACAATAAATGTTATATTATGTATGCTTACAATTACCATATTATTCATCATCCAGAAATGGGACACATTGTCTTTCCACATATGCTGAAATATTTGTTCACACACAAACACTATGCTTTTTGGATAAAAATTTACCTTTTAAGTGAGTCTGGCTGAGAAGTTACAATTTGTTTGCTGGTAGGTTGAATCCATCCATAGAGGTATAATCGTCTTTCATTTACAGTAGTTTTTTTTCTTTTTTAAAGTCTGTATTTGAATTCCTTTAGATGAGGAATGCCCTCTTCTGTCTGCCATTGTCCCTGCAAATTCCTTTGCTTTCACTCAGCCTGATTCTTACAATTGCTTCAACGTCCTGACCCTTCCATGCTCCGGGGATTTTGACTCCTGCTGCAGTTATAATGATCAATATAGGTTTTATATATATTATTGAAAGACAGTTAAAATTTTTGTTGGGTTTATATATGAGGAACAGCAGGGTCTACTTGTGGAGTAAATCGTATCAATGATTTTTTTCCCCCAAAATCAGCATGGAATATATTAAGAGCGATTGAGCAAGTATTCCTCCTCCAGGTTTAAGAATATAAGAATAAGAATATAAGAAGGTATAAGAAGCATGCTGTGATGTTGAGTCAGTTTGTTGCCCAGTCATAGACACCTTTCACTGACAGAATAACAGGTAAGAAAAGGACCATTTTAATATATTGCACCAATTGCTACAAGAATCACTTTGAGGATTTCCTGGCATCTTTCTCATTTTTATTATTTTCTTATTTCTTTAAAGAATGCAGTTAATTAAGTGCCTCAGCATCAGGGACTAAGCGAAGCTTATTTCCCTCCCAGCATTTTCTATTTGGCTTTATCCCCTATTTGGTTGTTTATTTTTATTTATTTATTTATTTTTGAGACAAGGTCTCACTCTGTCGCCCAGGCTGGAGTGTGGTGGTGCGATCTCAGCTCACTGCAACCTCTGCCTCCTGGGTTCAAGCGAGTCTCCTGCCTCAGCTGCCCAAGTAGCTGGGATTACAGGT
>NW_012101309.1:105899-112978 GCF_000951045.1 Mandrillus leucophaeus | reverse complement strand
ATCATGCTGTCCAGGCTGATCTCCAACTCGTAGGCTCAAGTGATCCACTTGCCTTGGCCTCTCAACCTGTTGGGATTACAGACATGAGACACTGTACCTGACCCCTGATTCATTTTAACTCATAAAACTTTGAATACTCAATTGTGTTTAATTATCTTTTCTGTGTTTTCTGTGACAGGTTTTCTGGACTTGACCAACAAAAGGGGTTCATATAGTCACATTCCCTGTAGTTATTTTTTATTTTCTGGACGATTAGGAGGCAGAAGAAATGTGGGAAAGATATTGAGGAGGAAGTTTCAGTTAATACACACTCACATGCAAGCCCAGCCCCTGCAGTTCATATCCTTCACTTTGCTTTGAGTGACAGATGGTGGTGACTTGTCACAGTGCTTTGAGTGACAGATGGTGGTGACTTGTCACAGTGCTGTTAGTCTGAGGGGGGCCAGGTGGGGTCACACTGCACAGAGAGCACGGAAGGGGAGCACGGGGGCTGGGGAGAGCCTTCATCCCTCCCTGCACCAGCCTGATGGAGAGGAGATGAGACAGGCCAGGAGGAGGTCAGGTGGTGGCTGCAGATTAGGAAGGACCTGGTAGGATTTTGTTTGGGTTTTGGCTTTAATTCTGGGTGACAGTGGAAGTCCAGGGAGGATTCTGAGCTGAGGAGTGACAAGCTGACATTTGGACGCCATCATGGTGTCTGCTGAGCCAGGGTCAGAGTGTCAGGGCCCAGGTAGAGCACGGCGGGACTGGCACAAGTGTGTATGTGGTGGTGCAAGGGGAGGGTGATGAGGGGATGGTGATGGGGATGGTCTGCAGACTCTGGAGATGCTTTGAGGCTGGAGCCAGCAGGATTTCCTAATAGATGGTCAGTGGGTGGGAGAGAATGAAGAAAGTGGAAGATGGATCTGGATTTTATTTTGTTTGTTTGTTTTCATTTGAGCAATTCTCGTGAATGGAATTGTCATTAACAGCATAGGAAAGACTATGAGAGAAGCATGCTTGGCAGGGACAATAAAGGAATAGCATTTCAGCTTTGGGCAGGTTAGGTTTGAGATGACAGTCAGATATCCCATGGGAGAGGCCATGCAGTTGGTTGGATAAAAGGGCATGAGTTCATCTGGGCATGGTGGCTCATGCCTGCAATCCCAGCACTTTGAGAGGCTGAGGTGGGCAGGTCACCTGAAGTCAGGAGTTTGAGGCCACCCTGCCCAACATGGCAAAACCCCATCTCTCCTAAAAATACAAAAGTTAGCCAGGTGTGGTGGTGGGTGCCTGTAAACTCAGCTCCTCCAGAGGCTGAGGCAGGAGAATCACTTGAGTCCAGGAGGTGGAGGTTGTGGTGAGCTGCGGCTGTCACTGCACTCCAGCCTGGGTGACAGAATGAGACTCTATTTCAAAACAACAACAACAACAACCAGGTGTGAGTTCAGGGGAGACATCGGGAATCATCAGTGAGAAGGGATGGGGTCTGGAGAGAACAGGGCAGAGGTAGTGGTCTGCATCAGAAAGCAAGCTAGCAAAACAGGTTGGGGTGGTGAGGAGAAGTCAGCTTGGACATGGAGGTGGCTCTCTGGAGGAGAAGCAGGGCAGGGTCTTGTCCGTAAGCTGAGGTCAGAAGGAGAGATATTTCAAGGAGGAACAGCTGTGTCCAAGCTACTGAGGGGGCCACGCAGGAGAAAACTGACAAACCACTGCTGAGTTTAGGCAGCGATGGGTCATTGAGCACCATGGTGAGAGACTCAGGGAGGTGGTGGGAGAGAAATGCTGATGGAAAGGGGTTTAAGAATGACCAGGAAAGATTTAAAACAGAGGGAGCAGATGATTCTTTTTCAGGAGTTCTATTGTGAAGGAAAAAGAGAGGAGGTTGTAGCTGGAGGGGATAAAGGTTATGAGTTTTGTTTTGTTTACTTTCCAAGATGGGAGAAAAGCTCAACACTATTATAGACCAATAGGAATAATCTGGGAGAGAGAAAAAATTATATCAAGAGTGGGATGAGAGAGTTGCTGGGCAGTTTTCTTCAGGGTCATGAGAAGAATGGGATTCAGTGAGCGCCTACGTGCAGGGTCCCTGAAAAGGGAGGAGGAACCTGGTGGTGAGTGTCTGTGGCTCCTACAGGAGGGAGAAGACGTCAGGTCTTTCTCAACTGGCTCCTCGGCCTTTTCCTCCTCCATCAGCTGGTATCAGTTCACCGGGATGCTGGGCTCCTGAAGTGGGACCATCAGGAGACACGTCCCTGCCTGAAATTTGGGAATTGTTTTAGGAGAGGGAGAAGAAAACTTGTCAACAAAAGAACACAAGGAAACGAGGCATGTGAGTGAGTGTGCATGTGTGGTGTGCACGTGAGTGTGGGATGCAGGGACAGGCCCCATAGTCCAGAAAATGTAAGAGGCTAAGAAACCCCATGTGAGAGTCTACGCGAGGGGTTATCTATAGACTAAACCTTAGAAAAGCCTCCATTTCTATGGTGGAAATATCTGACCACCTTAGAAAATGGTGGAAGGATAGTGGGCTATGGGATTTCTGTGTCAAATTAATAAGAACAAAGGAAAATGAGACATGTTTTTGATCTGTATTCCACCTTGGAGCACTCCTTTGGTTCTCAGTGGCCTAGGTGTATGGAGCACAGCCTCAAAGACAAATAGGCATTTACGCAGGACACGGTTCCTGAGCAGACTCTAGCTCTACCAGGAACCTATGGGGATCCCTGTCATAGTTTTATATTAATATACAGTTTCCTGACTTTCATGGTTGTGCCATGGTTATATAAGACAGTGTCCCTGTTCTGAGAAAATATATGGAAATATTCAGGGTTAGAGTGTCTTGAAGTCTCCAACTTACTCTTGAATGGTGTGGGAAAAATAGAGAGAGACACTGATAAAGCAAATGGAACACAATGCAATATTATGGTTATATTTTTGCTCATTTTCTTTAGGTTTGAAATGTGATTGAAGTGGCTGAGTGGGATGGGTCTGTTTCCCAGGCTCTGCCTGGGCTTCCAGAGCTTTATGAAGCTCCCATCCCTCCAGCAGCAGATGGAGCGTGCTTGGGGTGGGAGGTGCGGTCTCTATCAACCCACTTTCCCATTTTTAATGTGAACAATGGGCACTTTCTCAATATTGGGTGAAGATCATTGTGCAAGCAACAGTAAGACAGGCCTTCTACCCCTTCTTCAGCTCAGACTGTGACTCCCAATCCCTGCTCTGCGGGGTTTCTATGGCCATCCTGCCCACCTTATGTATTGGTGTCTTTTCCAAGTGTGGATGATTCAGCAGCTCTGCTGTGTGGAACCATCACTCTGATGGCTTCTTACTCTGAGGAAGAAACACCTCTCACGTTCGTACTGCCTTCCACTGTCTTCCCCCTTTAAGGAGGTCAGGTATACCAGTATCTTTGACCGATGTTTCTGCTGGAGTTTGGAGTGAAGCTCTGCAGAGTAGAAGATATTGATGGGCTTTGTAATTATTAGGAAGATGTGAGATGAGATTGGTAATGTAAACTTATTTAGAAATTCATCACTGTAGAATTATTGGACATAATCCAAACAAATTCTTGCACAAAAATACACATTTGGTTGGCCTACATAATCTTTAGAATGAAGGAATATTTTGTTAATGCAATTATCGATTTATCCTGAAATTCTGCCCCCTGTACTTTGGATCTGCCTCTACATATTAGGTTTGAATGGAATCGAGTAGGACTGTTACATTGTCTGAATTTACCCTACTTTATGTAATTGAAGGTTAGAAGCTTTTAAATGCGCCATGGAAATAGGTGCACATTTCTATAGAATAAAGCTTCTCCAGACAGCTTTCTAATGAAGCCACATGGTTGGCATATAGTAGATGCTACAATATTTGTATTTTATCCTAGGTTTGTATCTAATTTTCAAGAGAACTAGACAGGAAGTGATTACCTTTCTGTCTACTGCTTAAGTATGGGTTATAAAGAACAAGCTTCTGGGGCTTAATTTAATAAAAGCCAATAAACAACATTATGGACTAACCTGGTAACAAATAATAACATCATAATATATATAATATAATTTAATAAGAATATAGTGCTTACTGTGAGCCTGGCTGGTCTCAGTATAGGCCTATTTATTTATTTATCCCTTAAAACAGTGCAATAGCAGCACAATCATGTAGGTATATTACAAACACTACTTCCTAGTGGAGAAGGCTGAGGCCTGCAGGTTAAGTCTGCAAGCTGGTAAGTGGTAAAGTAGGATTCAGATTCAGGGGCTCTCCTTCCATAGTCTGGGATCTTAGTTACTAACCTACCTTCTCTGAGCGGCATTCTATAGACTGGACAATCTCGGGGACACAGTAGGTAGTCATAGATGATGGGGGGAAGCTGCGGATGTTAGGTGACATTTCTCGGTAGCCAAGTCCTGCTCAGATGAGTGGAAGAGACCTAAAAGAGGCGTGTGTTTGGTTAGACAGGTGGACCCAGGCTACTGGGGGTCCAGGGTCAGTACTGAGTGGAGACTGGTGCTCAGTGGAAGTCTGTGGCGGTTATGGTAATGACTATTGTATATTACGATCCTCCCTGGCTCTTTGTAGAATTCTCTCCTCACCTACCTTTGAAGTAGAGTGGTGGGCATGGGACTGGGTTCAACCAATCAAATGTGAGTTTGCTTTTAGAAGAAGCTTATTAGTAAACCTCCTCCTATTCTCTTTCCTCTGACTCAGAAACGTGATTTTCCAGAAAGCGTGGACTCCATCAGCCTGGGTCTAGAAGCAAGGATCAGGAAAGATAAGCCCTTTCAGTCCCTATTCCTACCCAAGATGGAGATGTGGTCGGAGCAACACACAAAACTTGTTGTCTGAGCCCACTGAGAGTTTGGGATTGTTTGTTACTGAATGAACTTAGCCTATCCTGACTGATACTCAGCCCACAGTCCTCTGAGAGGAAGCATCTCCACACCTAGTCCAAGCAGAACTGGGGGGTGAGAAAATAAATGGAGAGTTTTCATGTCTGATCCGAAGCGCTTGGTTAGTTCTCAGGTATAACATCCTCGGCTTTTTACTTGAGCCTAGAACCAGGATTAATGGGTGCTGATCCTGGTGTGACCATTACAGACTCAAGCACTTGTTGAAACCCTCAGGAGCCTTAAGGAGATGAAGAATCAGAATTGTGCATGATATGGGATGAACTCCTCATGAGACAGGGAGAGTGATCTTGTAAGGTTACTCAGAAACCCTCTCCCCTCCCCTCCCCTCCCCTCCCCTCCCCTCTCCTCTCTCTCTCTCCCTCCTCCTCCTCCTCCTCCTCCTCCTCGTCCTCCTCATCTATTTTCTTTTCTCTGTCACCCAGGCTGGAGTCCGATGGCGTGGTCTCGGCTCACGGCAACCTCCGCCTCCCGGCTTCAAGTGATTCTCCTGCCTCGGCCTCCCAAGTAGCTGGGATTACAGGTGTGTGCCACCAAGCCCAGCTAATTTTTGTATTTTCAGTAGAGATTGAACTACTGATCTCAAGCAATCCCCCCTCCTTGGCCTCCCAAAGTGCTGGGACGACAGGTGTGAGCCACCTCGCCCGAGCAGAAACTTATCTTTTGAGTTTTGATTTTAACTCCTCAGATGGGACTGGAAAGTTGCCGCACTTCCTTACTCCCCAAGAAAGCCAGATTTCATTTTGTGGAACAAGTGAGAGGAGGCCACGCCCTGCTGGATGTCTCAGAGACCTGTCACTCACGGGGTCACGGACGACTCTGTAAATCCTCTCGGAAGCCAGCCCGGCTGCGATGATATGTGGGGGCCGGGCAAACAGACCCATCATGGACTTAGAGAGTGGATTTCAGGGACTGCGAGGCATTTTGCCTGGCTCCCATGTCACGCTGCCTTCATTGTGGGCAGATGCAGGCGCAGGAGCAAGGTGACTGCCTAGCTGCACGCGTGACCATCCGCTGCAGTGGGGGGCCTGCCTCGGCTGTCCTGAGCCGGACAAACAAGGCTTATTCAGGGGACTGTTGGAGTGTTTGTGGCCCCTCCCACCAGGTATAAAATGACCCACTTTCACCCAACATGGAGGAGGTGAGTCACAGAGGTCCCTGGAATCCTGTGCAAGTGGCAGTCAATGGGAGAGCCAGGACATGTGCAACCCCAGCTTACCTGTGATGATTTCCTCATTTTACAACGCTCAGTCCGACATTAGTTCAACGGAAGAAGACGAGAAATGGGAAAGCTGCAAGGAAGCTGATGCGTTCACCCGGTGAAAGGCCACTGGGGTCACACAGTGGAGGCAGCTGCTGGGGAAGGGAGGAGGCCAACGTGCAGGCCCAATGTCTCCTTGGTGTGACCCAGACAATGCAGGTATCGTGGATGAAAACGGGTCAGGGAGGAAACGTGTGCGCCCCAGGTCAGGGGCTATGTTTATTCTGTTCACTCTGTCATCAAGCTCCCAGCACAGGGCCAGGCAAATACTTGATAGTCAATATTTGTTAAATATTTTTAAATGAATGAATAAATGAGTACATGAACAAATGACATGGGGGTGGCTGTGGGATGCTGACTGCAGAATCTGCCACTCAAGAGTGAGGTCTTGGCTGGAGAGAGTTCCAGGTCATCTAGAGCAAAGTGCTGGGAGCACATGCGGCCTTCAGGACAGGCGGCACGGCACAGATGGAAACGCGCTCTGCTTTTAGAAAGGGAAGCGGGATTTTCAGGAAAGAGCATAGGCTGCTCATCTCTATGGCCAGTGAAAGCCCTCAATAGTTTGATTTTAAAACTTCACTTACTGTTTGCGATTTGTCTCCTGAACACTCTCTGAGGCATAAAGTTGAAATTGTAGTCTGGGCACGGTGGGTCACCTGTAATCCCATCACTTTGGGAGGCCAAGTTGGGTGGATCGTTTGACGTCTGGAGTTTGAGACCAGCCTGGCCAACATGGTGAAACCCTGTCTCTACTAAAAATACAAAAAATAGCCGGGAGTGGTGGTACATGCCTGTAATCCCAACTACTTGGGAGGCTGAGGCAGGAGAATTGCTTGAACCCAGGAGGCGGAGGTTGCAGAGAGCCAAGATGGTGCCACTGCACTCCAGCCTGGGCCACAGAGTGAGACTACATCTCAAAAAAAAAA
>NW_012101309.1:92415-105849 GCF_000951045.1 Mandrillus leucophaeus | reverse complement strand
TCTATTTTCTTTTCTCTGTCACCCAGGCTGGAGTCCGATGGCGTGGTCTCGGCTCACGGCAACCTCCGCCTCCCGGCTTCAAGTGATTCTCCTGCCTCGGCCTCCCAAGTAGCTGGGATTACAGGTGTGTGCCACCAAGCCCAGCTAATTTTTGTATTTTCAGTAGAGATTGAACTACTGATCTCAAGCAATCCCCCCTCCTTGGCCTCCCAAAGTGCTGGGACGACAGGTGTGAGCCACCTCGCCCGAGCAGAAACTTATCTTTTGAGTTTTGATTTTAACTCCTCAGATGGGACTGGAAAGTTGCCGCACTTCCTTACTCCCCAAGAAAGCCAGATTTCATTTTGTGGAACAAGTGAGAGGAGGCCACGCCCTGCTGGATGTCTCAGAGACCTGTCACTCACGGGGTCACGGACGACTCTGTAAATCCTCTCGGAAGCCAGCCCGGCTGCGATGATATGTGGGGGCCGGGCAAACAGACCCATCATGGACTTAGAGAGTGGATTTCAGGGACTGCGAGGCATTTTGCCTGGCTCCCATGTCACGCTGCCTTCATTGTGGGCAGATGCAGGCGCAGGAGCAAGGTGACTGCCTAGCTGCACGCGTGACCATCCGCTGCAGTGGGGGGCCTGCCTCGGCTGTCCTGAGCCGGACAAACAAGGCTTATTCAGGGGACTGTTGGAGTGTTTGTGGCCCCTCCCACCAGGTATAAAATGACCCACTTTCACCCAACATGGAGGAGGTGAGTCACAGAGGTCCCTGGAATCCTGTGCAAGTGGCAGTCAATGGGAGAGCCAGGACATGTGCAACCCCAGCTTACCTGTGATGATTTCCTCATTTTACAACGCTCAGTCCGACATTAGTTCAACGGAAGAAGACGAGAAATGGGAAAGCTGCAAGGAAGCTGATGCGTTCACCCGGTGAAAGGCCACTGGGGTCACACAGTGGAGGCAGCTGCTGGGGAAGGGAGGAGGCCAACGTGCAGGCCCAATGTCTCCTTGGTGTGACCCAGACAATGCAGGTATCGTGGATGAAAACGGGTCAGGGAGGAAACGTGTGCGCCCCAGGTCAGGGGCTATGTTTATTCTGTTCACTCTGTCATCAAGCTCCCAGCACAGGGCCAGGCAAATACTTGATAGTCAATATTTGTTAAATATTTTTAAATGAATGAATAAATGAGTACATGAACAAATGACATGGGGGTGGCTGTGGGATGCTGACTGCAGAATCTGCCACTCAAGAGTGAGGTCTTGGCTGGAGAGAGTTCCAGGTCATCTAGAGCAAAGTGCTGGGAGCACATGCGGCCTTCAGGACAGGCGGCACGGCACAGATGGAAACGCGCTCTGCTTTTAGAAAGGGAAGCGGGATTTTCAGGAAAGAGCATAGGCTGCTCATCTCTATGGCCAGTGAAAGCCCTCAATAGTTTGATTTTAAAACTTCACTTACTGTTTGCGATTTGTCTCCTGAACACTCTCTGAGGCATAAAGTTGAAATTGTAGTCTGGGCACGGTGGGTCACCTGTAATCCCATCACTTTGGGAGGCCAAGTTGGGTGGATCGTTTGACGTCTGGAGTTTGAGACCAGCCTGGCCAACATGGTGAAACCCTGTCTCTACTAAAAATACAAAAAATAGCCGGGAGTGGTGGTACATGCCTGTAATCCCAACTACTTGGGAGGCTGAGGCAGGAGAATTGCTTGAACCCAGGAGGCGGAGGTTGCAGAGAGCCAAGATGGTGCCACTGCACTCCAGCCTGGGCCACAGAGTGAGACTACATCTCAAAAAAAAAAAGAAAAAAGTTGAAATTGTAAATATGGATTCAGTCTTTGATTTGCACCTAGTTTAGTTTTCAGGCAAGAAAAGTAATGATCACTTAAGAGACATAACCATGATTGCCTGGAATTGAAGTGGCTGTTTATTTTTCAGAATGCCATCATTTCATCAGGCGGTTTTTACTTTCCTTCAAATGCGTGTGTTTCTTCTGTGAAGTTTGAGGGGATAATGCAGCTCAGTGCTGTACAATGCATTTGTTTTTCTCTTTTATTGAAAGCTTTTGCTGTCATATTTGAAAATCAGCTCAGACGGACACTGCAATTTGCTAAAATCAATATAATTAGAGAAAAAAATTGATGTACTGAGAAGAGTTCAATGCAAGGAACTGTTGGGCGTGATTGAAATGCCTAATGAGCTGTGTGTCTTCAAAGTCTAGGATTTGAACCACAGTGAAACCTGGACTTTTGTAATGGAAATTTTACGTTAACACTCAGTTCCTCCAAGGCAGAGCAATACTTGAAACAAATCTGGATCTGGAGTTATGTCCCTTTTAAAGAGTGGTTTGTGCTGCACACCATGACACCAAAATGTCATACCCACACCTAATTTCTTCACGTTATTAATGTTTACCTCTCTGGCTATGGTAGGGTGTGAAACTGTTAAATTCTTTTGAGTCCCAATTTGTGCTTTTAACAGTTGAATTCTCCTAGGTGTTTCTCTAAGTCTTTTGCAGAAGTCACTATTTCCTTTCTGAGATGGGAACTTGGAAATCAGCGCAGGGAGCAATCTATGTGATATGATTTGGCTTTGTGTCCCCACCCAAATCTCACCTTGAATTGTAATAATCCCCAAGTGTCAAAAGCAGACCAGGTAGAAATAACTGAATCATAAGGGTGGTTTCCTCCATTCTGTTCTCGTGATAGTGAGTGAGTTCTCACAAGATCTGATGGTTTTTGGGGCCTCCCGCTTCGCTTGGCACCCATTCTCTCTCTTGCTGCCCTGTGAAGACATGTCTTCTGCCATGATTTCCCGTGGTCTCCCCAGCCATGCAGAACTGTGTCAATTAAACCTCCTTTTTTTTTTTTTTTTTTTTCTTTTTTGAGACAGAGTTTCGCTGTTGTTTCCCAGGCCAGAGTACGATGGTGCAATCTTGGCTGATGACAACTTCTGCATCCCAGGTTCAAGCGATTCTCCTGCCTCAGCCTCCCAAGCAGCTGGGATTATAGGCACCTGCCACCATGCCCTGCTAACTTTTTATACTTTTAGTAGAGACTGGGGTTTCACCATGTTGGCCAGACTGGTCTCAAACTTCTGACCTCAAGTGATCCACCCGCCTCGGCCTCTCAAAGTGCTGGGATTACAGGTGTGAGCCACCACATCCAGCCCTCTTTTCTTTATAAATTACCCAGTCTCGCTATTTCTTCATAGTAGGATGAGAACAAACTAATACACAGTGTTTAAGCAAAGATTTTGGTTTGTGCACAGAAAAGCAAATCATGTGTTGTTTGTGGCTGGAACATCATTTATCATATGGATAACTAGGCTTTGTCCTGCAAAGCCCCTGATTCTGTCTAAGACCCAGGATTTTGGCTTGAAGAGTTAATGGGGGCTGGGCGCAGTAGTCAGGCCTGTAATCCCAGCACTTTGGGAGGCTGAGGCAGGCAGATCACTCTAGGTCAGGAGTTCAAGACCAGCCTGGCCAACATAGGGAAACCCAATCTCTACTAAAAATACAAAAGTTAGCTGGGCATGATGGTGGGTACCTATAATCCCAGCTACTCGGGAAGCTGAGGGAGGAGAATCGCTTGAACCCGGGAGGCAGAGGTTGCAGTGAGCTGAGATCGTGTCACTGCACTCCAGCCTGGGAGACAGAGTGAGATTCCCTCTCAGAAAAAAAAAAAAAAGAGTTCATGGGGTCTCATTCTTAGAGCATCCTCTTGGCAGTGACAGGCAGGGAATAGGAAGTCTGCTGGCGTGGGAAAGATGATCAGTCTCTGGTTTTCAGGGGCCACATAAAGAGGTTCACTGAATGAACCAGAACTTTTAATGGAATAAATTTTCTTAGCGGGAAATCACAGCCAAAGAGGTGGGGAAAATCAGGAGGGAATAGGCTTTGAGCCAGGCAGCGGTGGAGGCCACCCTGGTTCGGCACAGATGGGGACCCTTAGCTGCTGCTCCACCTACCCACTACCTTGTCTTCTTGTAGGAAGGGATGATGAGGCCTCCCCGTGTGGCGATTGGGGAGACAAATGGGACATCATATTTTAACAGTGTTGAAAACAAGGCAGCATCCCTGTAGTGGGTACAAGCGAGCTTCTTATCCGGCTTCTCACCACGAATACACACGACACACGACCATACTCCTTGGCTTAGACTTCACCCTGGAACGCTCTGGAGGGTTTTAAAGAATTTAGATATTCATAGAGATAAGGAATATAAGTAAATGACTGCAACTGTGCTGTGGGAAGTGAATTAGAGTAACAATCACATACACATTCTCCCACACACCAGCCTGATGACCACGCGCCGCGAAGCTGGTATCTCCCTCCGCCTTCAGCGTCTCCACATCAATGGTCTTGACTAAGGGTGTCTACCCGGAACAGCACTGCCTTCCTCGTTGAAACCTGCTGGGCTTATTTCTGGTTTCTGTACTGCTCTGTGCTCCTTCTGCTTCTTGTTTTCAAGGCACTTTAATAGAGTTGGCAGAAACTTCCAAGCAGTTGCGATTTTTCAACGCTGGGATTTTAAGCAAGTGTTTTTCCTCAATTGATTTCAAAGGAGGGTTCACCTCCTTTGAACACACTCTATAAGGCCACAGTGCTAGATGCTTCTTATCCAGGACGCCTCAATTCTGTCCGCATATGACGTGTGGGTTGCTCTGTAAGGGCTGCTGTGCTTCACCCTGCTGCCTTGGTTTTCTGCTCATGATTCAGTGGTGGATGTAGCTTCTGCCTCAAGTTGTCTTGTTTTGAGACAGAGTTTCACTCTTTTCACACAGGCTGGAGTGCGATGGCACTCTTGGCTTACTGCAACCTCCGCCTACCCGGTTCAAATGATTCTCCTGCCTCTGCCTCCCAAGTAGCTGGCATTACAGGCGCCTGCCACCACACCCGGCTAATTTTTGTATTTTTAGTAGAGATGGGGCTTCACCATGGTGGTCAGGCTGATCTCGAACTCCTGAGCTCAGGTGATCCACCCACCTTGGCCTCCCAAAGTGCTGGGATTACAGGTGTGAGGCACTGCGCCCAGCCTGTCATTTTTGATAATAGTACATTTCAGGTTATGTTGGAAGTGAGAAGGGTCTTTTATGGAGCAGAAACATAGTTGTAGGACCTTGATAATCAGTGTCACTAAACCCTGCTGTAACTCACACCGACTTGCCATCGGCATGTCAGCTGCAGGAGGGTGTCTGCTGCCTGGCCTATGGCAGTGGTGCTTTGGTAATTGTGCTGGAGAAGCTGGTGGTGAATCCGAGGAAGATGCTGTGGTCACTGTGGTCCCAGGACTGCTCAGGACCCAGTCTCCCTCCTCTGCACAGATCTTATGTAATCCTGCCAAAAATCATATAATGCAGGCATTCATTTCACAATGAAAAACTCAAGAGAAGTATAGGTTACGTTGCTTGTATGTGGACAAGCTGAAATTTAGACCCAGATAAGACAGGGGGCAAAGGCTTTATTCATTCAATTCACCTCACTCTACCGTCTTTTCCTGTAACTTTTTTCCTTCATTTTTCCCTGTTACTTCCTCTTCTGATTCTTATTTAGTTTTTAATTTTATAGCTGGATATTTTGATCTTGATTAAGCTCTAATATTAACCATGCTACTAGAGTATTTTAAGCACAGAGCCCTGCATTTCTTTGGGTATGGGTCAGGTGGGTGGGTGTTATGGACTGAATGTTTGCGTCCTCCCCCCCAGCTTCATCTGTTAAAATTCTAACCCTCAATGGAGAGGTAGTAAGAGGTGGGGCCTTTGGGAGGTGAATAGGTCAGGAGGGTGCAGCTCTTATGAGTGGGATTAGTGCCCTTACAAGAGGAGCTAGGAGATCATGCTTCACCCTCTGCCACATTAGGATACAGTGGGAAGGTGGCCGTCTAGAAGCCAGATACCAGATCTGCCAGCACCCTGATCTAGGATTTTCCAGTCTTCTGAATCTTGAGAAGTATCTATTTGTTGTTTAAGCCGCTAAAGTTTTCTGGGATAGTGGCTAGAACTAAAATGGTAAGATAGTATAGACAAGATAGCCACCGAATCAGTCTCCCTCATGGACAACTGTGCCTAACACAGAACCCAGCAATAGTCAATACTTCATAAATGCTGGTTGAATGAACAAAGACATAGATATGAAAGCACCGTCACTACATCAGGCAGTGATTTCAGTCCTTTAAAGGTGTCCAGTTTGCATGCTGGTACATTGTCAGGTGTGCCAGGTGTGTTGGACGCTGCAATGATCCCTTCAGTCAAGGCCTCCTTGCCTCAGTTTTGGGGGCAGCCGTGCACAGTCTCCTGCTCTCAGCCCCTTCAGAGATCACTGCAGCTGAAGAAAGCCACCTGTCCCCCAGTTCTGCCCTCTCAGATGGCCCTGGATGCGGGAGTGTGAGCCCCCAGCTTCCAGCCCCACTCTGGACAGCTCTGCAGGGCCCATCCAAGGGCTGAGCCCCCAGTGGTTAACAAGGCTGTTTGGGGCCTGTCTTCCAGTTCAATTTCTGCTCTACCCACTTATGCCTCCTTTCTTCTCTTCCTCTCCTTAATAAACACCCTACACATCAATAGGCTTCGAGTGGGCTTTCTGGAAACCCAGTCTGGAGCACCAGATGGCCGAGTATGGGCTGATGTTTTTTTTTTTTTTTTCTCTCCCCGCAGGCTTCATACTTGTCATTCCCAATGCTGCTATTAGGTGATCGTGTATAAGGAAATGCGATGAATAGGCAGCATTCAGAATACTCTTGACGTTCTATAATATGTCCACATAGAGTAAACATCTATTATTAAATATGGATAATTTGCATTCATATATAAACACAAAGCCAAACTTTTCTTTGAAACAGATGATAAACAAATGGCAATGCCTAGGTACCTCTGAGTGCTTTCTCTTTAGTGTAACTGAAATTAATCACAATTGTGCACACTTGATTTGTCTTAGAGTGTGATGTTTCCTGCTTATACTTTTCTCAGTATATTTTTCTTTAGAATTTCAAAGATGTGGCAATATACAGATAAGAACTTGATGTGTACATTGCTTTTTTGTCCTATGACACTTGATTCTGAGTTTAATCCAGTTTTATGTTCCAAACATAACAAGATGAAAAATGATATTGCACCCACTCAATATTACTATGTGTATCTTTTCAGTGGAAATGATCAGTTATGTCTCCTTCTGGAGCTTATTCTGTTTATCAACAAACAGTTCTCACTTGTTCTTTTTCTCTTTTCTCTCTGCTTCTTATTCTCTGCTCAGACTATGACAAAGAGCATCACAGGGACCCTATGATGTGTCTGTATTTGGCTACATGTCAGCATCCTTTCAAAGGTTCCCATATCTAGAGGGTGGGGATCATGTTCTAATTCTCCTTCCCCAGCAGAGTGCTCGACGTGTAACTGGGGATCAGCAACTTTTCCTTTAAGTGGAAGGATGAGGAATGAAGGGTGTTCCGATGGGTACACACTGGCTCCTTTGCTCAGCTCAAGTGACCTCTCAAGCCTGTTCTACCTCCCACAGTGGGAAGAGAGGAAAGGTGCACTAGAGTCATGTGTACAATATGGCTCCGTCTTCTTAAATCAGGGATGAACTTCTGCCTGTTTCTGGATATGTCAGTGAGGGCAGACCCAGAGAAAGGGAAAGAGAATGAGACAGAGAGAGAGAGACAGAGACAAGAAGTGGGAGAGGGAAATAAAAAGAGAGGAGAGGGGAAGGGAGAAAAAGGGAGGGAGAAGGGGAGAGAGAGAGAGAGGGAGAGAGAGAAACAGAGGAGAAACGGCTGAGATACCAGACAGTGGATTTAGAGTTCCTGGTTCCCATAAGGCTCTTTGTGTGAATCAGAACAAGTTTTTTCCCACTAGAGAGCTACATCCCTGTGTGTCCAAGCCTTTTCCACTGGGCTGCATGTTGATATGAATTAGAACAAGTTATCTTTAAGTTGGAGATTCTCCACCTCACCACTATGGACATTTAGGCCAGATAATTCTGCTTTGGGGGCCTGTCCTGTGTAGAATGTTTGTAGTCACATTCCTGGCCACTACTCACTAGGTGCCAGTAGCATGTATGTCAAGTTGTGACAATCAAAAATGTGTTCAGGTATTCCCAAGTGCCTCCCGGAAGGCAAAATTGCTCCCTGTGAGATTCACTCACTTAAGTGAATGTAACTGAGTGCAGGAGTGCATGGTTTGCAGAAAGGATTGTAGGTGGGTTTTTAGTCAATCCCTAGTGACTTTCTCTGCTCCAGTTGCTTCCTTGGCCAGGTACACTTGTGCAGTGCACAATCTCCACAACTGTACATAGCAGTCCTGCTGGTTCCCATGCATTCCTGTGTCATGGCTGAATCTCTTCCACTGGGTTCTCTGGGACACCCCTGAGTCCTTAAAACAAATGTGCCCTTTATACTTTGACTGTCTCAACTTTAGTTTTATTTGTAAGCAAACAGCCATTGTCCTCTTCTTATCCCTCCATCTCTGTTTATGTTTCATTAGAAAGGTGCTACTCTGTTTATGTTAGCACAAGTAGCTACTGTCTGTCTTTCGAAACTTTTTGCAAGTGTGAAAGTGTTTGGTTTGAAAGGTGTTACCTGTATTCAACACTCATCAAATCTCTTCTTCAAGGGCCTTTTCTTTTTTCTCTGACCTTTTATTTTTGGACCAAACACATCTAAGACACCATAGAGTGTATCAGTTTCCTTACAAAAATGTGGCGTCATTCACCTTATTAACGCTGTTTGATCTTTGACAAGTGATAAAGATGTGACATGAAACATATAATTTCTCATAACTTGAAATACTCCAATTAGCTTATATGAGACAGGAAAAAATAAAGAGGGTATTTTCTAATTAATTGAAAATCATGCTTAGATTTAGAATGGTGCTTCCCAAACTATCAGGTCTGTAAGTTCACAAGAAAGAATCAGCACCATTTTAAAGTAACAAAATAACATTTTGAACAAGTTATTTTTATTTCTTCTTATTATTTTAAAGAAGTTATTATTGAAAAGGTGATCATGATTGCAGTTTCTCCCTGCAGTATCTGTTGTCAGGCTCATAGGTGCAAAGTCTGAGTGCTAGGTGAGATTCTACAAGTGTCCAGTCTCTTTTTCATCGAATGAAAAAATCTTTACTCTCAATTCTAGGTTGTCAGGAATGACAGCAATTGTTTGGTGGCTCTGTAATACAGTTTTGGATATTTTATCAAATATGGCCCTGGAAATTATAGAGCATTTTCTTACTCAAGAAAATGTTCAGGCACTGAGACACTAAATCGATGAGCATCTGTTGCACTCAGAGGCACGCTGAATGTTTGAGCTTCCAAGGTTTCAGGGAGTGAATCCCTAATTCATGTCTGAGCTGCATTTGGGTCTAAAAAGTATTCTTTTTCCATGTTCGATTATAGTGTTGGAATGTGATTTCTAAAGATGCTCCGTAATATGTCATCACATTTGCTCCACTGAGAAAAGAAAAGCTCTTCCCAGATCAGCCCTTGCCTCGGGTCTCCAGCCACACTGGCCTTTCTGGACCAGCCGTCCTGGGACCTGCTTGCCCCTGTGTGTTTGCACTCATCTCCCCTTAGTTCTCGTTGCATGGCTGGCTCTTTTGCGTCTTCAGATCTGTCCTCAAATGTCGCCTCTCCAGAGAGGCTTTTTCTAAAGTGGTGCCCCTTGGTCACTCTCACTCCCATCACCCTGTTTAATTTCTCCCCAGCATTTATTGCAATCAGTATTGACTTTGCTGACTTGTTTACTGTGTTTTCCCATTAGAAAACAAGATCCCCAAACTTGGGGCTGCGTTGCGTCCACAGCTGTGTTTCCAGTGCCTGGAACACAGTAAGTGCTTGATAGACAAGACTGGATTTCTAGATGGCTGCTTCTTCCCACTAGACAGTATCTTTTAAATCCTGCAAAGGTATTTAGATTTTGGTTTCTTCTCTGCCTTTTTTAGACGAAAAACTAATTTTGGATGGAGAACATTATTTTGCACTTTTTCTTCCTGAAAAATAAACCTGGTTTATCAGGGAGATGACTACACTTTCTTTGAAAATGATGTGAGGGCTTTGATGGCTTTATGCTGTTCTTTAGAAAAATCTCACAACTTTCAATTCACTGGGAAGCAGGAGCACATGAAACATCGGTCCATTAAAGTCCAATTTTCAAATACTTGTTATTGATTTTTTTTTTTTTTTAATCTTTCTTCCTTTCTTTTTCAATTGTGTGGAAGAAATCACACTTTTGGATGAATTGTCCCAACACATGCAATTTCAAATTCTATGCTCCCATGCAAGTCCTGCTCACAATTGTTACAGGCTGAATTGTGTCCCCCCAAATGTACATGTTGTAGGCCTAATCCCCAATGTGATTGTATTTGGAGGCAGAACCTTTAAGGAGGTAATTCGAGCTAATGGGGTCATGGGCATGGGGCCCTAATCAGATAGGACTGATGTCCTTATAAGAAAATAAACAGATATCACTCTCTCCCTCTCTCCATATAAGCACACAGGAAAGACCACCTGAGGACACAGAGAAGGCAGCTGTCTGCAAGCCAAGGAGAGGGAGTGATGTGGTTTTGCTGTGTCCCCACCCAAATCTCATCTTGGGTTGTGGTTCCTGTGGTCCCCACGTGTGGTGGTGGGACCTAGTGGGAGGTAGTTGAATCATGGGGGTGGTTACCCCGATACTGCTGTTCTCATGACAGTGAATGGGTCTCATGAGATCTGATGGTTTTATGGAGGGCAGTTTCCCTGCACATGCTCTCTTGCCTGCTACCATGTAACATGTGACTACTCCTCTTCCTTTGCCTTCCACCATGATTGTGAGGCCTCCTCAGCCATGTGGAACTGTGAGTCAATTAAACCTCTTTCCTTTATACATTACCCAGTCTTGGATATGTCTTTATTAGCGGCGTGAGAACAGACTCATACAGGGGCCTCACTGGAAACCCTGGTGGTACTTAGATCTTGGACTTGGAGCCTCTAGGACTATGAGAAAGTAAGTTTCTGTTTCCTAAGCCACCCAGTCTGTGGTGTTTTGCTATGGCAGCCTGCACAGGCCATATCAATGAACATATAATTTTGAATTTTTCAATTCAGCTTTCTATTCTCATCACTAGTTCTGTGCTAATATTTTAATGAATGCACTTTGAACTATGCATTTTTTAATTTAGGGATAATGCACAATATAGTACTAAACATCAAATAGTCAACTTCAGTGTAAACCGTAACACTCATTTACAAGAAGAGTTGCAAGCTGTCAACAAAAATTTAACTGACTCCAACTGAGTACATATGTTACCTTTAGGAAAGTAATGATTCTGAAGATGACAAGAGATTTCTGTAAAAACTATAATTAATGTAGCATTTCAAATGTTTGAAATGGATGTGAAAAATAATTTTGTTGCTCTTTCCTCTGAAGCAGAAATGAATTGAAAACCACTTGATGGGGGTCTACATTGCAAAATACAGAGCGTCCTTTCTTTTACACTTTATGATTTGAGGATGTCGACTCCTGATGGGTCAAGAGTCTGAGGGCATGGTGTGTTAGTCTATTCTCACGTTGCTAATAAAGACATACCAAGACTGGGTAATTTATAAAGGAAAGAGGTTTCATTGACACACAGTTCAGCATGGCTGGGGAGGTCTCAGGAAACTTACAATCATGGCGGAAGGGGAACCAGGCACATCCTTCTTTATGTGACAGAAACAAGGAGAAGTGCCGAGTAAAATGGGAATACTGTCTAGTGGGAAGAAGCAGCCGTTTAGAAATCCAGTCTTGTCTATCAAGCACCTACTGTGTTCCAGGCACTGGAAACACAGCTGTGGACGCAATGTAGCCCCAAGTTTGGGGATCTTATTTTGTAGTGGGAAAACACAGTAAACAAGTCAGCAATTTATAAGGGATAAGCCCCTTATAAATCCATCAGAACTCGTGAGGACTCATTCACTATCATGAGAACAGCATGGAGATAACTGCCCCCATGATTCAATTACCTCACACCAGGTCCCTCCTGCAACACATGGGGATTATGGGAACTACAGTTCAAGATGAGATTTGGGTGGGGACACAGCCAAACCATATAAGATGATGAGGGAGCTTGCCTTTAACTGATACTGAGTCTGCGCAGGTTTGAAGACACTGGGGTATAGAAGACATGCTGGTGACCTCTGTGTGCCTTATGGAGCCATGTCTCCCACTTCTTCACTGTGGGCTGTGCCCTGGAAGACTGACCTCTGTTGACTGCATCAAGAGTTGCCTTTGTCCTCTCACCTTGATTGGGTTCAGGTGATAGGAAGTACCTGCAGGAGATCAGAGAAGGGTAAGCTCAACAGTGCCCACACCCACGGTACCCATGTCCTAATCCTTGGAGCCTACAGATAATGACCTTATAGGCACACAAGACTTTGCAAAGGTGATCAGGCTAAGAGTCTTGAGATGGGGTGATTGTCTTGGATGGTCCAGATTGATCCAGTGTCATCACCAGTGGCCTTATCAGAGAGAGGCAGGAGGATCAAAGCCAGAGAAGGAGATGTGATTGAGGCAGAGACTGGGTGATTCAGCCATGAGTCCAGAGGGCCTGGCCACCTCTAGAAGCTGGAAGCAGCAAGGTGCAGATTCTTCTCTGTGTTCTTCAGGATGAAACAGCTCCAGTGACATCCTAATTTTAGCCCCATAAGACTCATTTTGGACTTCTGACCTTCAGAACTTTAAGAGAGTTTGAAAAATACATCACAGACCATTGGAACATGTTTTAAGTGGCAAACGATCTCATTCTCTTTTCTTTTTAGCTTTTCACCATAGGAAGGAGGTTGCTTCACTTTTTATTTGACATGGAATTGTTTCTGTTGTTTTCCTAAACCTGGAGAGTGAAGGAAGCCATCCTCCAGGAGTCAAGACAAACTTTGGATGTAATTCGTGTTGATTTCAAGTAGCTTCTCTCTCTATAGGCTGGTAATATAATGGAAACATTTGTCCTGCCACTAATGCAGACATTTGTGTTGTTTTAAGCCGTTAACTATTTTGGTAAATTCTTACAGGAGCAATAGGGAGCTAATTAAAGGGGGAGCAAGAATGAAATGAAGAAGCTTGTCCTCCCTCCTCCCATGCTCCCTGTGGGTGGCGTCTGATATGGTTCAGGTCTGTGTCCACGCCCAAACCTCATATGGAATTGTAACCTTCAGTGTTGGAGGTGGAGCCTCGTGGGAGGTGATTGGATCATGGGGGTGTATTTCTTATGAATGGTGCTGTCGTCGTGATAGTGAGTTCTTGTGAGATCTGGTCGTTTGAAATTGTGGGGCACCTCCCTCCTGTCTCTGTTGTTCTGCTTGTGTCATGTGAGGTGTCTGTTCCCCCTTCACCTTCTATCATGATTGTAACTTTCCTGAGGCCTCCCCAGAAGCCAAGCAGATGTCAGCACTATGCTTCTTGCACAGCCTGCATAACTGTGAGCAAATTAAACCTCTTTTTTTAAA
>NW_012101309.1:79177-91512 GCF_000951045.1 Mandrillus leucophaeus | reverse complement strand
CTGAAGAAGGGAAATAGGATCTCTGTGGAAGGAGAAGAAAGTTTGAGCAAACTATCCAATGGGAAGCAATGAGGTGACAATTTCTCTTTTCTTATCCCATGGCTATTTCGTGGCTATGCACTGGCCAGGTAGTGTCAGTAACGTAATCCTCTGCTGTGATTTAATGGTAATTTAAGGTTTCACGCTAAATTTTCTGGTAATGTTTGGAAAATACATCACTGACCGTTAGAATGTGTTTTAAGTGACAAAACGATCTAATTCTCTTTTCTTTTTAGCTTTTCACCTTGGGAAGGAGGTCTCTTTACTTTTTATTTGAAAAGGAATTGTTTTTTGTTATTTTCCTAAACCTAGAGAGTGAAGGAAGCCATCCTTGAGGAGTCAAGATAAACTCTAGATGTAAGGTCTGTTGATTTAAAGTAGCTTCTCTCTCTCTGAGACAGTAATATAAACGGAGCGTTTGTCCTTCTGCCACTCATGCCGTTCTGCCATTTGTAGTGGTCCGGGCTCCCTGTGGGTGGAATGTCTCACTGGGCATTGTGAGAAGAGGAGAGCGGGATTCTGGTCCAGGCGCTGCTGCTGGAGGCTTCTGACGCCTGCACATCGTCACTTAACATGCCAGGGCTGTCCATGGTCACTGCCACTTTTCAGTGCATGATGTAATTGGTATTTCATGACTGTAATAGAAAAAAAATGCTCTAGTGTCTGTGCGGATGATTGAATAGAAGATAAGCCTACTCTGTGCTTATAACACAGGGTTGTGTTTGTCCCTTCTTCTCTTCCAGCTGAACGGTCACCAGGTCATGGAATTCCACCGGGAATGGGAAGAGCCTCTAGAGCAGCACGCAAAGTCCTGCTATCTGCATTCTGTGGTTGGAGTGAGTTGGGTGAGTGGAGCCAGCCCAGATGTTGGGATGGGGCAGAGTAGGATCCGCAGGCTGGCTCTGCCCCACCCAGTGGGCAGGGATAGGTGCTCTGGGTGGGGACTCTGCAGGCTGGGTTCCTTCACTCCTCAGGCTCCTGTCACCTTGCTCTCGGCCACTGCTGTAGGCGAGCATTGGGCAGGCGGATTTCTCACAGGAGACAGACAATTTCAAAGGCTTGGTTGCTGTCTATCCTGTCATCCCCGTGCACTCACAGGATGAGATTTTCTTAACCATTTGGCAAAATAAAATTTAACTGTCAAAAATAAAGGTCTGATGCTGCCTATGAACAGCTTTATATTTCATCCTTAATGTTTCTTTTCTTTTTTTTTTTTTTGAGACGTGGTCTTGCTCTATTGCCCCGGCTGGAATGTAGCAGTGCAATCATAAATCGTAGCTCACTACAGCCTGAAACTCGTGGCTCAAGTGATCCTCTGATGTTAGCTGCCCAAGTAGCTGGGACTACAAGAGTGCACCACCATGCACACTTTTATTTTATTTTTAAAAAGTTTTTAAGGGATGAAGTCTCACTATGTTACCCAGGCTGGTCTGGAACACCTGGGTATAAGGGACCTCTGCCTTCAGCCTCCCAAAATGTTGAGATTACAGGCAGGAGCCACCATCCCCAGCCCTATATATATATAAAAACTTCGGGACTATTATCCATCTCTTAAAATCAGGGTAGAGTAATTTTTAAACCTAGTCTCCTGTATTCTGCATATCAGCTTTAGTTGCTTTCTCTTGCTGAGCCTTCTACATTCTCCAGGATTGTTTTATTCTCCCAATAAACACAGCCATTTCCTTGAACAGGGGAGGTAATACCTGCATAAGTCTATGTACAGTATGTAGCAAACCATGTGAGTAATTTCTAAACTATTTTGCTTTGCAATAATCAAGGGTTAGAAAGCCCTAGATGAGAATTGGCCCTCTGGTGCCTCACTCTCTCAGCTCTCTCGCTCTCTTCTCCATTTTCTTTGCTGCTTCATGCTTTCCTCCATCTTTGTTATGTGTCCCCTTCTTTCCTAATTATTTTGCCTTGAAATGCTGCTTTATAAACTACGGTTCCTGACTTCTCAAGCTTTCCATATTAAAGTTATGCTAAGTCCCGTATCTTGGTGGCAGCGCATCAGTCTTTCCTCTGCGAAGTCCTTGCTGACATATCCTTCTTGTCCTCTACTCCAACGTCTGCTCTGCAAGAGCCGTCTGGCTCCAATGCCTCGTGCCAAGCTGCTTTGAAATCGTTTCTGAAAACTTACCATTTTGCTGAAAATGTCTTTCTCTAGTGCAGTCTCCAGTGACAGATGGTCCGTTTCAATATTTTCCTGCCCACAAAAAATCCCAATAGTCATAGAAAAGAAATGTATACCTTTGTAAGGAGCATTCTGGGTGGGCTTTCTAGGGTCGCTTTCTTTGCTTGTCATTTCCTGCTAGAAGTATGTTAGATGGAGGCTGTGTCCTACAGAGCCGTGTTTTGCATAAAGTCTCATCAACTGTCAGCATCATGACTTAAAATGCGATAATGAGGTAGAGACATTTAAGTTCCAGATTGCTCAGACAGTGCGGAGTCGATCATGCCTGCCTAGCTGTCCAAATCAAGCATGCACGCCGGCACGTGTGTGTCTCTTTCAGCATTCTGAGTTGGATGACAATTTTACTTTGGATGGATTCTATGATTTACATAGAATTATATACATCTTCTATAAAGTCTTTTGCCCAAGTTGCGTTGAGACTCTCAGAAGGGTGACTTTCAATAGGGAATCCTGGTACTTACGGTTGTGACATTTGAGAAGAGCGAACACTTGGCACACTTCCACATTTTCAGCAGCGCTGTGAAAACTACAAATTTATTTACATGATTTGTTGGAAAACTGCAGAAATTCTTCACTTTTTTTTTTTTTTTTTTTGAGACGGGGTCTTGCTCTGTTGCCCAGGCTGGAGTGCAGTGGCACAATCTCTGCTCACCTCAAGTTCCGCCTCCCGGGTTCATGCCATTCTCCTGCCTCAGCCTCCCAAGTAGCTGGGACTACAGGCGCCGCCACCACGCCCGGCTAGTTTTTTATATTTTTTAGTAGAGACAGAGTTTCACCATGTTAGCCAGGATGGTCTTGATCTCCTCACTTTGTCATCTACCCACCTCAGACTCCCAAAGTGCTGGGATTACAAGCGTGAGCCACCGCACCCGGCCTAAATTTTGTTTCTAAAAGAAGTGAGAGTGAGAACTAGAGGTAATAAGATGACGTACAAGACAGAAAATAAATTTGCTTGAGAAGAGTAAACCCTCAATCATCCCATCTTGGCTGAAAGTGGGCAAAAGGCAGGTTGCAAAAAGCAGCAACAATAGGTTTATCCTCAGATTTGTTGCTGCTTTTTCTTCTACCTGGAAAAGCTTTCCATCCTCATTTTGTAGCACATAAAATCTGATCGTTTCAGACTAGAGAGCCAATGTAACTACTTCCAGGGTACGTAAGGTTTCTTGACGGTCTTTATGAGGACTAATAACAAATTGTATACCTGTTCTCTTTCTTTCTAGAGTTTTCAAAATGAGTTCTGGGAAATGTTAGGCCGTGTATAAAAGAAGAAGTGGTCTTGAGAAAGGCCATGGTACCCATGACTGGAGGTCCTGAACACAGCCTCTCCCTCATCTCATCCGTGGAGAAGGTTCCCTATATTAGTTCATTCTCACATTGCTATAAAGAACTACCCGAGCCTGGGTAATTTATACAGAAAAGAGGTGTAATTGACTCACAGTTCTGCAGGCTGTACAGGAAGCTTGGCTGGAGAGGCCTCAGGAAATTTTCAGTCATGGCAGAATGTGAAGTGGAAACAGGCACATCTTCCATGGCTGGAGAAGGAGGGAGAGAGAGAAGGAAAAGCACCATATGCTTTTAAACAACCAGGTCTTGTGAGAACTCACTCACGATCATGAGAACAGCCAAGAGGAATTCTACCTCATGATCCAATTACTTACCACCAGGTCCCTCCTCCAACACTGGGGATTACAGTTTGACATGAGATTTGGGCGAGGACACAAATCCAAACTCTTATCATTCCCCATCATGTTACAACACCTACTGTTCCTTGCCTCAATGCTTTCACCTGGCTTCAGTTGTCAGTTTCTGGTGTTTCTTAATCGGGTTTCTTAAATGGTTTTCAGAGGTTATGTAAAATTGTGTCACCAAAATATGTGTGTGTATATCTGTCTGCATACCTACATGTAATCTCATGGGGGAGAGATTCAAACATTTTCATCATGTTTTCAAAAGATGCTAGGATCCACAGAAGGTTAATAATTACTTCTTCTTGTGTCCTTGTTCAGTATGGGTTCTCTCAGTGAAATTAGGTGAATACATCTTGTAGCCTGACAGTGAGAATATAGATTGTGCTATAATTTAAGTGTGTCTTCCAAGAAGCAAGTGTTGAAAGCTTAATCCTTAAGGCAACAGTGTTGGGAGGTGGGTCCTGACGAGGTTGATGTCATCATGATGGGAGTGAGTGAGTTACTGTGAGAGCAGGCTCCTGGCAACAGGATGAGTTTGGCCCCCTTCCACTGCTCTCTCTCACACACTCTCTTGCCCTTCTGCCTTTCATCATGTTATGATGTGGCAAGAAGGCCCTTGCCAGATGCCAGCCTCTTGATCTTGGATTTCCCAGCCTCCAGAACTGTAAGCCAATACATTTCTGTTCATTATAAATTACCCAGTCTCTGCTATTCTGTTACAGCAGCACAAAACAGACTAAGACAGATTGCAAACTCAAAGGGTTTTGGAAGCAAGGCGGGTAAAATGAATGACTGCAGCAGGTGATCTACAAGACAGTAGGGAGTGTTGGGGCCTGTGGGCAACTTGGAGAGGGGTGGCTTATTTAAAGCACCCTAATTTAGTCAAAAAGTTTACATTCAACTTAACTGCTGGCTGAATATGGTTCATAGGGACTGCATTGCCATTTATGACAACCTCTGCTTGTTGAGAACAAGAGAGAGAGATAGCCTTCTCCTTGTCTTTATTTTCTGTTTATCTGTTAGAAATGCAGAATGATAATAGGTAGATGGGATAGGAGCTGGTCATCATGGGTCCCAATCAAACAATATCTTGACATGATTTAGAAGGGATTAAGTCCTTTCAAAGTGTTCATTTGAATCTAGAACAAAGTAGAGAATTTCTGACATGACCTGCTAATCGTGCCCAGCACGGCCTGGCCTCTGCCTGCCTCTCCCACTGTCTCTGGGCCTCTTGCGACTCTCCTTTCCTCTCACTGAGCTCCAGACTTCTTTCTTCTCTCTGCATGCATCTGGCTCTTTTCCACATCACAGTCTTTATGCTCTTTTCTCCACCTGGCAAAGCTTTAAATTCACTTTCATAGCCAACTCCTACTCAGTTCTTTAGGTTCTAGTTCATATTTTTTGTTTAAAGTATTACATCCTTACTGTTCGTAGACAGCAAACTTCTTGAGAGCAAGGATCATGCAAACCATTTTTGCTGCTGAGCTTTCTAATGCAGCGCCTGGCACCCAGTAGGCACTTAATACACATTCCTTGAATGAGTCCACGGTAGTATCAATGATTGGAGATGAATAGATGCCTGGGAAAGCTGATCTCTTGGGTGAGACTTCATGATGGCACAGCCTTGGTGTGGTCACCATATCCCACGGACTGATTCTCAATTTTGTAGGTTTCTGAACCTGAGTTGTATGTCTGTCAGGACTCAGTGGTTGATTGAGCCCCCTAAACTTATGGGAGACTGTGGTTTAAACTAGAATGCTGATTTTAAAATTCATTAGAAGACTGGGCCCAGTGGCTCACTCAGCACTTTGGGAGGCTGAGGTGGGTGGATCACTTGCAGTCAGGAGTTCGAGACCAGCTTGGCCAACCTGGTGAAATTGAGTCTCTACTTAAAAAAAAAAAATTAGCCAGGCATGGTGGTATACACCTGTAATCCCAGCTACTCGGGAGGCTGAGGCAAGAGAATCACTTGAAGCTGGGAGGTGAAGGTTGCAGTGAGCCAAGATCACGCCACTGTACTCCAGCCTGTGCAACAGAGTGAGACTCCATCTCAAATAAATAAATAAATAAATTCATTATAAAACTAAAACTTCTCTTATATCTGAATGCCTAGGTCAGCCCACCAATGTATTTCCTCATTAGACATTGACAAACATGGAAGAAAAACAGTGGAAGAATTAGAAGAGAATATGGAAGCAGAGTGTGATCTGGAGTCATGTTTAGTGACCACAGCAGGTATGGGATGTGAACAGCTGAGTTAATTGAGCAGGTTAATGGGGATGGCCTTGCCTTCAGTGGTATTGGAAGGAACCTGACAAAGTATTAATCCCATTTCTAGACTCTAGGCTATTGCCTAATAATTTGTGTTGTGTTTCCTCTGAAGAAATAAAAGAGGATACCAAGATTCAATAGATACCAAGCGCTCATTTACATGGCCAAACCTTTATTGAATAGCTAGATCTGCTCTTTCTGCTTTTGACCTCAGAGACATAGTTACTTGTAAAATGATTTCTGCAGATGGCTAATCTAACATGAATTGATTTCAATAAGCTTTCAGAAGGTGAATTTACCTTGACTTTGACTTCGATCCTCTGTGCTAACTTATTAATAATTAGTAAATGATTGTTGATGGAATACATGCTGTTTGAAACCAGTTCGTCTTAGTTTTTTCAAGCTGCTACAACAAAAGGCCTGAGACAGTGCAGTTTAGACACAATCAAAATATGCCTCACCATTTTTTTTTTTTTTTTTTTTTTTTTGAGATGGAGTCTCACTCTATTACCAGGCTAGAGTGCAGTGGTGTGATCTTGGCTCACTGCAACCTCCACTTTCCTGGTTCAAGCAATTCCCCTGCCTTAGCCTCTTGAGTAGCTGGGACTACAGGTGTGCCACTACACATGGCTAATATTTTGTATTTTAGTAGAGACGGGGTTTCACCATATTGGCCAGGATGGTCTCGATTTCCTGACCTCGTGATCTGCCTGCCTGATCCTCCAAAAGTGCTGTGATGACAGGCATGAGCCACTGCTCTTGGCCATGCCTCACAGTTTTAGGGGCTGGAAATCTGATATCAAGATGCCAACTGACTGGGTGTCTGGTGGGAGAATGACTTCCAGGTTCATAAATGGCACCTTCTTGCTGTGTCATCACGTGGTAGGAGGGGCCAGGGTGCGCTCTGGGGTCTTTTCTACAAAGGCATTAATCCCATTCACAAGGGCTGTGCCTTCCGACTCAATTACCTCCCAAAGGCCCTACCTCTCAGTACCATCACTTTGGGGCTTAGGATTTCTACCTGTGAATTTTGGAGGAACACAAACATGAGACACAGCCCTATGCCATTAGGACTTACTGCTTATAACATTACTTGGTGAATGATGATGGGGAAAGAGGGGCCACAATAGTATCTAATTTTGGCTTATTTAAGTTGAGTTCAGTTTTCCAGTAGGTATAAAGGCACATGCAAACAAATAACAGCTCATAGTAGAAGACATAGAGATACGTGTTCAGAGAAGCAAACCTATGTTCTTTTAAAATTAATACAGTACTTTAACATTTCATGTAGCTACTGGAAAAAGAATAAGCCTTTATCTTTTTAGGTCATGTAAAAGCACTTTGGAATGGATTTTTTTCAGGATTGGGAAGTAGCATAAAATTAATGTCCCTTAAAGCCACCTTATAGATTTTCTGTCTGAGACCCCATTAAGGCAACCTAAGTATTGCCATGCTTGCATGCTGACCAGAGTAGAAGTATCACTCATATTTAGAGTTTTAAAAAATGCATTCACAGGAGAAATCAACAGGTGTGGCTTTTGTTTTTTCTTTTTAAACCCTGGCTTAAAGCACAAGCGCACAATTCTCAGAGCAGGGGACCATGACCATCTCATACTATTTATATGCACGGATGAGGCTCATCAGTAGGTGCCAAGTCTCTGCTACAGAGGCTGTAGCCCTACAAAGGCTGGAGACGGGCACACCACATATTTTATTGTGCAGGACAATACAAAGCTGAAGGCTGCTTTATATAATTGCCTTTTGCTGCTGCATAAAAAAGGGTGGATGTTGGACAGGCGGAAACAATAACTTTTTCTATGGTTGTCTTTATACATTTCATGTAATTTTAGATTTGTCGTATTATGCCAAGAGAAAAAGTTGACAGATCAATGTCCGGTAGACTTGTTTTTTTTTGGTGTTGTTGTTGTTTTACATATGGCTAAATATAATTAATATGATTAGTAGGATAATGTCCTTGTTACCCCTATGAAATCTATGAAGTCCTAATACTTGCAACTTGCAAATGTTATGTTATTTGGAAAAAAGCATCTTTGTAGATGTAATTAAGTTAAGGATCGTGAGATGGGAAATCATCCAGGTGGGCCCCAAATGCCTTCAGAAGTGTCCTTAGAGAGAGGCAGAAGAGATTTCACAAACACATAGCTGATGTGAGTATGAAACAGATGGAAAAGTGCTGCTGGACTGGAAGGTGGGAATGATGTGGCCACAAGCTGAAGAACGTGGCCATCACTAGAAGCTGGAAGAGACAAAGCATAGGTTCTCCCCTAGAACCTCTAACGGGTGTGCGGTTCTGCTGAGACATTGATTTTGACTCAGTAATGCTGATTTAAGACTTCTGGCCTCCAGAACTATGAGAGAATATATTTCTACTGTTTTAAGTTTCTACGTCTGCAGTAATTTGTCACAAGAAACAAATATAAGAAGTAGCCAATATATTGACTGCGTTAGCATTGAAATCTTATAAAGGTGTCATACATCATCAAGATGGGAGAATTTAGGTTTCATTTTCTGCTCTGCTGCTAGCAACTTGCTTACTTCCTGCCTCTAATCAACTATTTTTCAGTTAAGGGAGAAATGATTTAGACAAGCTTAAGACCTTGCAATAACTTTTTTAATGGTCAGGTTTATTTTTTCTTTGGTGCAAAAGGGCATTTGTTGCGTTACTCACTAGATGTCCTCCTATGTGAATTTGTGCTTTCAAATGTTATTTTCTTGGCTTTTTCTAGCACCATCGTGGCTCACTGGTTTCATACTCCTTGACTCGGTATTCAGCTCCAATTTTCGTTCTGTTTAACTGAAAGGACTGCATGGTTCACAGAGACCTGGAAATACAACCTTTAGAATTAAATTGCCACGCAAGAGTGCCCTGATGATCTTCACAAAGATGCAGAACCCATGTGCTTTTGGAGTTGTTTTAGCACCCCGTTTGGAGCCAAACAGTCTCACAACTCCCATGATGACATCAGCTTTTTTTACACCTCTTAAAGTAACAACATGAGTTTTGTCTTCCAAAGGGTAATTTTGATTTCTTACAAAGGTAAGAAAGAAAAATCTGGAAAATGATTAAAATAAAAAGGCAGGCACACAAGGGGTAAATACCTTCAAGAAAGCAGTGTCATTGCTTAAAATAATGTAGATGAGACAATGAAAGAACCAAACTGTCACAGCAAATTCTTTACAAATTAATGCCATGATTCCTCAGTACTGTAGGCATTATAGTTCTGGAGAGGTTACAGAGACAACTTCCATTCTGATAACATGGAATCATTATATTTTTATAACTATATAGCTGACAGTAAAAGGAGCAACGATAATGATTCTCAAAAATGTAGGTAGATTTGCAGAATTCTAGGTGGACAAGTATAGTTCATGCATATTGAGAATTAGCAATATGGAAATAGTCCTTATGGAACTTATGTGCTACACAAAATACAACTTAAAGTTGGTTACGCGTCAGTTTCCTTTCAATTGAGATCTTCTGAATTTTTGGATTGAAGTTCTTATACATTACATGGATTCAGTATACCCAATCTGATTGCTGGGGTTTTTTTGGACGCATTTTTAAGTCTTATGAAATGAGTATATTATTATTTTTAATAATGCTTTTATATTAGCTATTGGATAATTTTAAACCTCCAATAGAGAACATTTGGAATAATTGTCAAAGGATAATAACATATATACTATGATTTAAATATTTGTGTCCTCCGAACTCATATTGAAATTGAATTGCCAGCATAATGGTATTGGGAGGGGGGCCTTTAAGAAGTAATTGGGCCATGAGGGCTCCACCTTCATGGTTGAGTTTAATGTCTTAATAAAAGGGCTTTAATGAGTGAGCTCTGTCTTGGCTCTTCTGCTCTTCTGCCATGTGAGAAAGCGTGTTCCTTCCCTCTGGAGGAAGCAGCATTTGAGAGGACATCTGGGAGCAGAGACTGGGCCTTCACCAACACTGAACATGTTGGCCCGTAATATTGGGCTTTCCAGCCTTCAGAACTATGAGCCAATAAATTTCTGTTAATTATAAATTATCAAATCTGTGGTGTTCTGTTATGGCAATACAAACCAAACCAACACAATATGCTTTTATTGACAAGTGTAGTGTGTCACTGTGGTGAGATGTGTATTGGTAGACGTATCTACTGTTCACATTTTATGCTGAAAAGTGATTCATTATCCAAGGAAAAAATACAATTCTCTCATATCTCGGTTTAATAACTACATATAGTTATATTTAATGAAATTAATTCAAATCTCATTTCTAGTAGAATATGCTGATATCTAGTTTTGGTTTTGACACTATATGAGTTTGATCATTTCAAATTAATGGAAATGGTCAAGCTATTAGGACTTAAAACAATAGCATATATTATTCTCTAATACTTCATCATGGATAAGCTACTATACATTTCTAAATATTTATAATTTCCAGTTATTCAATTAGTGCTTAATTATTAACTCATTTTAAGTGGCCTTTGCATGTGGCTCAGTCATTCAAATGAGGCTAATGTCTATCTTGAATTTGGGGTTATTTTATACTCTGTTATTCTCTAGCTAAATTTTGTTTGCTGTATCTTTATTACATTTCATATATCTGCAAAGCAGACAGCAAAACATAACAATGAAAGACATTAAAAAGTGATTAAAGGTCATAAAATCAGTACTCAAGTTTCTGCTTGAATCACTTTATGAAGATTATCTAACATGAGAGGACCCCATTTACTAAAAATTCCTCATCTTGAAGTTATACACATACGTATGAGCTCCTCACCAAATGATCTCCAGTCACAGGTCTCAGACCAGTGTTTAGGTTTCCATTTCATATATTGATAGGTGCAATATGGTGCTTGCTGAAATATTATTCCATCTAGCAATGGGAATGCTGCTGGCGATACAGAATTATTTGCTAGTTAATTAGACAATATCATAAGATAAAGTTTTCTACAACCATGCTTCTTTCTCAAGGCTAGTATAAACAAATGCCAAATTAAACATTTCAATGGAAATGAACTGGTATGGTAGTTCAAACTACATATAAAAGTTAACAATTATAGTGAATTATTTAAAATATAATCAAGATGAAATTTTCCTTCTGGCAATTACAGAGTAAAATAATCTTGAATCTTTAGAATGAATTACTCTTCTCAGAGACAGAGAAATAAGTTCTTCAAAGAGAACAGGGAGGTATCCAAAATATATAGAATTGTAAGATAGTTTAAAGATAAAACTAAATGAGTGTTGTGGGCCATTGTGAAATAAATATATCATCAGCCATCTCCAAATACAGCTTGGATTGCTTAGTTTTTATGAGACAATTAGAATGGGTTGTTTCAAAGTTTCAAAGTTAACTGAAGGGAATTAACTGAGGGCATGATATATTTTAGGGTTTCATTGTTCGCAGGCCTTTGAATAGAGAATGTGGCATATTAAATTACTTTCATTGCCATCTTGATTCTGATAGATAGGTGGGCATAGAGTCTCATTAATGTATGTGCCTAACAGATGTTATTCAAGCTGTCTGTGGCATCGGCACAGATGGGCTGGATATGTGACCTGCCAACAAGACAATAGATGGATTTTATCTCAAAGACTCTATTCTCATTGACTAGAGAAGTGCCACTGGCCAACAAATGCCTGAAAGTGTCCAGTGGAGAAGTTTGAAGTTCAGCATTGGGAAGAATTACATGCAACACATGTTGCTTGAGCACATGCTAAGGGTCAGGCTCCTTGTGGGGCACGTGGTCAAGCTCTTTATGATTTACAGGCGTGTGTGCAAGTAACTGTAATACAACTCAGAACAGAAGGTCCACCATAAAGATAAGGACAAAATCCATGTGGAAAATTAAGTTCAACCTGAAGGGTGGGTTTAGGGAGGAGGGTGAATCCAAATGGAGCCTTGAGATATGATGGGGTTTATATGAGCAAATCTGGAGACTGTACACTCAGTGAAAAGAATTTGGAGATGAAATAACACAGGCAAGAAAGATAGGGCATGTTCTAATTGGTATCTGTATTACCCTGATAGATTAAGAATGAAGTCGAGCATGAAATAGAAAAAGTATATTAGGCCCAGATTATGGAAGGTGTTTAATGCTAGGCTAAGGATTTCTTTTTTTTTTTTTTTT
>NW_012101309.1:73002-79057 GCF_000951045.1 Mandrillus leucophaeus | reverse complement strand
CCACCACGGCCAGCTAATTTTTTTGTATTTTTAATAGAGACGGGATTTCACTGTGTTGGCCAGACTGGTCTCAAACTCCTGACCTCGTGATCCACCCACCTCGGCCTCCCAAAGTGCTGGGATTACAGGCATGAGCCACCATGCCCAGCTGGCTAAGGATTTTTGTTCTATATAAAAGGGGATCCATCAAAATTTTTTGAGCAGAAAAATAACCTAATGAATGTGATGTGGTAGTAAGATACCTGGGTGGTAATGTGGAGGAGGCATTGCAGCAAGACCATTGAAGGCAGAGATACGATATAGGGGACCACAAAGCTATTGTACAGGGTTAGGTCAGTGACAATGAAGGCTTGAGTTTGGGAAGTAGTCTTGGGAAAGTTTAAGAAGAAATGGGAGTCATAAATGAAAGCTATTTTACTGTGATGAAGGCATCAACAATGTTAATTCAAGAGATACTGGAACAAAGCAGAAAATGTCCATCCTTTTGCAAATCCACTCTTGTATTCAGAAAAGCTGAACTGAGTTTGACATATTTATAGGAAAGGCAAGTATTATGGGAAGAGAGAGATGTTCATATGAAGACATGTTTAAAATTTCAGGGTTTTAAGATTTGAAAATGCAATGAATGATATTTAAATTCTATATCTTCAGCTTTTGCAAAATTATGCAATTTCTGAGTTCTAGAACCATGTAGTCATCATTGAAGCATGTAGAACACACTAGGAAAAATGGAAAGGCTCCTTATTGGAGGGATGGTAAGTATATGGAGCCTATATTCTTGGATTGTGAGACCTTGCAATGCTCTTCCTCCATCTGAAGAGTCCTCTCCTCTTCTCTCCTCTTTCCTCTCCCCAGGGCTGAAGAACAAGGACGGTGTCCAGATGGGTATTTTTTCTGTGCATAGCGAATTAGGAGGCAAAGAAAACTGCTGAAAAAAATTGGTAAGAGTTTGGGATCTTAAAGATATAGTAAGTTTGTGGTAGCCTCTGTGGATGTAGAGTGAAGGAAAGGAGGGGAGGGGGGAGAGAGAGAGAGAGAGAGAGAGAGAAAGAAAGAAAGAGAAAGCGATTGTTCACGGTATTGAGACTTCAGTACTTGAGTCATGAGAATGTTGTCTAAGTGTCCTGGGCTTAGCAACTAAACCTTTGTGTATTTCTTCTTTATAAGGGTCTTATACACAAGATCTTGGACTCCTGTTGTGTTTCCCTAGAAATCCAAATTCTGCTAGCACCCATCTCATGTGTCATCACCTTAGGATGTCTTCCTGTGTATTGCTGTTGTCTTCGTCTTTCTCGGAGCATGGATAGTGTACTGTGTACAACTCACTCACAAGACTTATATCAGTGAACCATGTATAGCTTGCTAGTGAGTATTCCTGGAGAAGTTGCTGAAACTCTATGATTCAGTTTATTTTCTGTAAAAGAGAGACTGAAATAGTACCCACTATGGTGTTGTTAGAGTATTAAATCAGACAATTCATAGAAAGGGCTGAGCTCAGTGCCTTCTACATAAGCTTTGATTCAGCACTACTGTCGTTTCCATCTGTGTTTTCCAGGACAAGACTGGGGATGGAATCAGGCTCAAGTAGTAGCATATTCCTTTGAATCTCAGAGTTACAAAGTGAAGGTTCTGTAATAATTAATTGCACAAATCCAGATATTACCATAAACGTTTTAGCAGCAATATATCCTGATGCTCAGGTTCTCAATTGATTGCTTGGCCGGGGGCAAATGTAACCGTAGACAATTTTAGAGCAATTTTGACAGTCAGATATATTTTATGTGACCACTTTCATTGACTTTGGAGTTGAAAGATTCTACTGAATTGTCATACGAAGGATATTGTGATTATGTGAATTGGAAGAATGGTGTGAAATGAAGAAAGAGAAATCATATAAGCTATAGTTGAAGAATACAATGTATTTTTTAATATACACATTTCAGCAGGTTTATCATTTGAATTTAAAATCAGAGCTGGATGTCCTTGTATGCCATTTATTCAATTTTTGAGGGAGCAAATACTATTCTCAAGTGTATCATGAAATGACATTGCATTTACTACCCACCAGCCTGTGTTGATTGAATAGTCTTTAATGTTCAGGTGCAACCTCCTGAAAGTAAAGCATAAGTGAAGATATAAATGCAATAGGCTCATTGTCTGTAGATAAACTGGAGAAATAATAAACTGGTTTTTCTACATAACATATGACATAGAGAATTTCTGATGCAATATTGAAAATGCCAGAAATGTTAAATCTGTAGGCAACATTAAAAACTATAAGAATGTTTTTGTTCTTGTGCCTGGTCAACCAAGAGAAACAAGAATATAGTACTTTCTCCCATTAATAGTATAATGAATTAATGAATCCAGAACTGTTCTGTGGGTTGTTTCTTAAACTTAGGAGGTGATAATCTCTCTTACCCCATACTTAGTTCATTACAAATTAATCGAAAATTACAAATTAATCGAAAAAGTTCTTCTTTAAAAAATTTCTCAGCTGGGCGCGGTGGCTCACGCCTGTAATCCCAGCACTTTGGGAGGCCGAGGAGGGCGGATCACGAGGTCAGGAGATCGAGACCATTCTGGCTAACACTGTGAAACCCCGTCTCTACTAAAAAATACAAAAAAATTACCTGGGCGTAGTGACGGGCGCCTGTAGTCCCAGCTACTCGGGAGGCTGAGGCAGGAGAATGGCGTGAACTCGGGAGGCGGAGCTTGCAGTGAGCCGAGATCGCGCCACTCACTCCAGCCTGGGCGACAGAGCGAGACTCCGTCTCAAAAAAAAAAAAAAAAAAAATTTCTCTTGGATTTTTCTTCTTTCCATGCTTGATTTTGCCATTAAAGCTGAGCTCCCTTTCAAGTTTGGATTATTTTAGTGGTCTTTTGAAAAGGCTTCCCACTGGGATGCATTCTAAATGATTCTATAGGGCTACTATTTTTACAACACTACTTTCATCATGTCAGCTTCCTGCTCTGAAATTAATTATTACTGTCTGTTTTTTCTTACCTCATCCAATAAATAGCTATTTCTTCACATTTTCAGGCTCAGCATTCCAGTCCCGCTCTGTCTCTCTAACTTATTTTTTCCCACTCATCAGTATTATTGTGATTCACTTGGAGCCCCTGTTGCAAGCACTTCTGCTTCTCTGTGCCACATTCCTTCTCCCCTTTATGCTTTGATTGCTCTGTCAGCTTCATCTCCTTTCCGCCTCCTGCAAGATCCACCTGTCTAGATTGATTCCATCCTCAAAGCCTTCTTGCTGCAAACTTGGTCATTATTTACAAACCCAAATCAGCTCCAATGTGCCCTCTTGCACAGCAGTGGCTGTAAAGACCCTGCTGCCATGGTGAACACAGAGAATCCACAGTCCCTGGTAGCTTTCCAGGGTTGTGAAGTTGTCGCTGAGTCTTACTATTCTTGTCTCCCACAGGACTCTTGGGACATCAGGATGGGCTACCTGGTATCTTATCTGCAAGAGAGCCTCAGGGCTTAGAGTGATGAGGGATTTGGAATGATAGTTGGGTCCTGATATGGTTTGGCTCTCTGTGTCCATCCAAATCTCATCTCGAATTGTAATTCCCATTACCCCATGCGTTGAGGGCGAGACCTGGTGGGAGGTGATTGACTCATGGGGCTGGTTTCCCCCTTGCTGTTCTTGTGATAGTGAGTAAGTTCTCACGAGATTTGATAGTTTTATGAGGGGCTCTTCTCCCTTTGCTCACTCTCTCTCACCTGCTGCCATGTATGACATGACTTTGCTTCTCTCTCACCTTCCTCCCTTATCGTAAGTTTCCTGAGGCCTCCCAGTCATGCAGAACTGTGAGTCAACAAAACCTCTTTCCTTTATAAATTACCCAATCTCGGCTGTGTCTTTCTAGCAGTGTGAGAACAGACTAACACAGGTCCTGAGATTCATGGGTTAAAAATGGGTTGGTATATAAGCCCTGTCTCCACTCCCACAGTTGCTGGTAAGAGACAGGGAAAAAAAAAAAAATCAGGGAACAGGTTGACCATTTGCAGCAAGTGCATTTGAAGACCCCTTCCCGGCCGCTCTGCAGACTTCTCAGGTTCTTCAGAGAGGTCTTGGCGTGAGTGAAGAAAACACACTGCTACAGGAGGAGTTGCCATTACTTGGAAAGGAAGCTTGTCTGTATCTTACAAAGGACAGTAGGATCAAGGATGTGGAGTGGAGAAAAAGACCTGAAAAGAGTAAAAGACTGTGGACGGGGGATGCAGCAACACCACCACCAAAAAAACCCAAATCAGCAGGTACCAAGAAGCACCAGCCCTTGGGACAAACTAGTAGGGTGGGGGCGGGGGCAGAATGAGAGAGAGACAGGAGGATGAGGGAGACAGACGAGGATGAGGAAGAGAGAGGGACAGGCAGAGAGAGAGGGAGAGAAAGAGAGGAGAGAGGGAAGGCAGAGGCAGAAGGTATCCTCCTAGAAGCTACTTACTATGTTGGTGCCCAGGTTAAATGCCATTGAGAATTATTGTAAACCCTCAGATATTGAGGGCTTTGTGTTTTGAGACAATAGATGCAATATTAAAGTAATAAAGACTGCAGTCTTATCTATCAGAAACAAAAGCGCGTCTGTGCTTAGGAAGTGACTGACACATTTTCAGTCCCAGATTTATTAGGACATCCCCCATGGGTCAGGCCTTCAGGGACTTTGCAGCCCCCTCTGGGATGTCTGGCTGCTGGATATCTTTCTCCTGGGGCTGTTTCCTGCCCTTCCTGGATGAGGCTCTGCATCACAGGTGCTTGAAGAAGCATAAACACATCTTGTTTCTTCAGCAATGTCTTAGTTCATTTGTGTTGCTATAAAGGAATACCTGAGACTGGATAATTTATAGAGAAAAGAGGTTTATTGGCTCATGGTTCTGCAGGCTGTACAGGAATCATGGTGCTGACATCTGCTTCTGGTGAGAACCTCAGGAAGCTTCCATTCATGGAGGAAGCTGAAGGGGAGCCAGCGTGTCACATGGTGAGAGCAGGAGCAAGAGAGAGAGAGGGAGCAAGACAGCGAGGGAGGAGGGGCCAGGCTGTTTTAAACAACCAGATCTCGTGTGAACTCATAGAGTGGGAACTCACTCATTACTGCAGCAAGGACAGCACCAAACCATTCATGAAGCATCTGCCCCCATGGCTCAAACACCTCCCACTAGGCCTACCTCCACTGCTGGAGGTCACATTTCAGCGCGAGTTCTGGAGAGGACAAACCATCCAAACCACATCAAGTAACAGAATAAAAAGTGCATCCTGGTGTCTCCTACTAGTAGAAGCTTGGAGTCCTCTTTGGGCCTTTTTAATGTCAAAGATGATAAGTTTTTATTTTTGTTTTAGGATCTTAAAAATAATCCATAAGCTGTGAAGGTGGGTTCCAAATAGGTCTGAAACTGGTGTGAGAAATAGAAACACATGTGCGTCAGTTCACAAATGGCTATTTTGAAAGGAAAGAAGATTGGACTCGGCATCAGAACATGGCACGTGGATGTGCCTGTCTCTCAGCCATGCTGGGCGCTGACCCCTTTTTAAAACCCAGAGCAGTAACACACGTTTTCCTTGTTTCCATGGGCTCTGTGCAAATCAAGATAGAATGGAAAGATTATATGTGGAATTAATTGTCATGTGCCCTGTAAATATAGCATGTTAAATATAATTATACATTTATTAAAATCGTTACAGAGTTTCTAGACAAACCTGGCACTCTTTCATTCAAATAAGGTGAAGATAGAGGAAATAGGCTTTCTTGGAATGCAAATTTAAAAATGCAGTAAGACTTATGGCTTGGAAAAATTCAAGTTTTTTAAAGTACAAAAGGGTTGCATTTTACTAGAATGTTGGATAAGACATCAGTACTGTAAAGGTATGGAGAAATAATGGTTGAAGAAGGAATTATTCTCCCTAGACAATTCTAGAGAATATGCATATTATTCTCATCTTGGCCAAAACACCATAATGGGATTAATGCTTTCTGCCAAACAAATAATTATGTGTGTTAGTTATTCAAGGAAATCTCAAAACTGAAAGTTCATCAAGTCCTAATACTG
>NW_012101309.1:41189-71824 GCF_000951045.1 Mandrillus leucophaeus | reverse complement strand
ACTGCAGCCTCTGCCTCCCAGTTTGAGCGATTCTCCTGCCTCAGACTCTTGAGTAGCTGGAATTACAGGCGCCAGCCATGCCTGACTATTTTTCTTTTGTATTTTTAGTACAGACAGAGTTTCACCATGTTGGCCAGGCTGGTGTCAAACTCCTGACCTCAAGTGATCCATCCACGTTGGCTTCCCAAAGTGCTGAGATTACAGGCGTGAGCCACCACACATGATCTTTTTCTTTTTCTTAACAGATCCACTCTTTTCTTTTAATATGAAGCAACCGTTCCCTTGGCCTTGTCCTGAAGTCTCCTGTAGCTTCATTTGTTCTCAACTATGTTTGAGATCCTATGCTTCTCCTAGGCATCCATTTCTTAAGCGTCTAAAGCCTGGGGGTGATGGACTATTCCTGTTATACACTGGAAAAAGCACTTTTTATACTAAAGGAAGAAAAATGAGGTAGAGTTTTGTCTGAGGTCAGTATCAGGTTTCCTATGGGATAAATCATGCTATAGTTACTCAATTATAGTGTCCTCAGTTTTTCCTAAAATTCCTTTCCCCTGACGTAAACAGAAACATACACAAAGGCAAGGCATTTAGGAAATGCCAGAATTGCTCCTTTCCACTTGGAGGGTGCCAGGTTAGTGAGAATTTCACGGTTATGATTGACCTCCCAGTGGACTTAGGCCTCCCACCTGGACCAGTCTTCCTTCTGGGGTTGGGACTGGTGTCTTTTCTAAGTTTTGAATGGATGGCCTCACTCCCCACACCTTCCTCCCACTTTCTTCATCTGAATTTGAATTTTCTTTCTTCTATATTAGAAAGTTCTTACTAGTTTTTTTTTTAATTTTAAAAATGGTTCTTGCCAGGGATTTACATAAATTGGGGTGACAGGTGCACTTTATGTAGCGGCACGCCCGCTCTGGAGTGCTTTTTGCCAGGCAGTTTCTAAGGGCCTGGATCCTGGCCAATGTCAGAAGGAGTGTAATAAACTGATAAAAATAGAACCGGATGGCAAAAGAGGATAACTAGCTCATGGAGAGGCCATTTTTCATGCATTTTTTGGGTGGCAGCAAGGTGCCGGTCAAGGACCACTGTTGATTCAAGAGTGTAATTGGATTGTTTGCAACTCAATGAATAAATGCTTGAGGGGATAGATACCCCATTCTTCATGATTTGCTTATTTCACATTACATGCCTGTCTCAGAATATCTCATCTACCCCAAAAGTAGGTACACTTACTATGTATCCACAAAAATTAAAAATTAAAAAAAATTATAAAGGGCCACTGTTGATTATAGGGGTATATTTGGAAACATCTAATGTACTGAATTTCCCCCCATCAAATGAGTGAAAGAAAAGATTGCAGGGGATTGTGAGGGCTATGCATTCTTAGTTTAGTGCAATAGTAAGAAAATTAGTGCATTGCATGGGTGGATATGAATAATACTATCAATGTGCATTTCATTTGGAAAAATCATTCTAGAAATGAATCACCCACAAAATGAAAGTGATTTCACTCAACAGGGTTGGTGGCTTTGAGGCCGCCATTCTGTTAGTTCCCTTGAACACAGACTGGGTGACTGGTATGTTGCGTATATCCATCTTGTATGGGATGGGGATTACTTGTTGGCAAAGACACCGTAGATTTTCTAAAAAGAGCCCTGGAGATCATCCATTTGACAGTTGTACAAACTGAGTTCTGAAGTTCTGTGAAGCGTGAGCTTTATTCTATTGCTGGAATGCATGCAATTGATGGAGAGTGTTACAACGCTTGCTAGTCAAGCTCAGAGGCTGCTTGAGGCTCTGCAATAGCCCTGAATGATAATGCTGCTTGCGGTCCAGGCCATTAAACCTCTTTGCGTTAGCTGTAGATTGTGTTTATGGCATACCATCAGATGCCCATCTGATGATTTTAATCACAACCATCATTCACTTTTCACCCAAAATTAGCCAAGTTTTAAGCTAATTGAAAGAAAGCACCTGTCCCAAAGTGGTACCTTTCATTTTTCTGGTTGTTCTAGTCACTTTGGGGGGTTCATTTAATTCCATCTCAGTCTCGGATGGTGTGCAACAACTTACTCTGTATTTCCCTGCTCTAAACCAGGAACTATTGAGTGGAAAAATTTAACAGAATGCTGAACAGTCTCCTTAGGTTAGTAAAACTATAAAGGTTACTGGAGGGGGGATGCTGGTGTTTTTAATTTTTTGTGGGAAAATCTGAGGTTAGAAACTAAGTCTTGACCCTCAAAAAATGATTTTAATGAGGTCAGTACTTAGAAGTGTGGAAACAAGTCTTGGTACTGTACTTCTTCTCTACATAGCTGTAGTATAGTGGGATAAGGAGTGTATTAGAATTCAGAAGACCTAGGTTCACATTCAGACCCTTCCCCTATTAGCTCGTTGATCAGGAGCAACTTATTCCTTTGAATTTCAATTTTACTGCCCAGAGGCTTGCTATGAAGATAAAATACAATGATGGGAGATTAATACCTACTTAAGTGTTTGTTGAATTTATCAAGTATTGAGACAGCCCAAGACAACTGCATTTCATAACCTTTAATAGTAAAGTTCATTTTTTAGTGTGTTAACAAATGAAGAATGCAGTTTCTGAGCAAGTGGCTCTTCTCACTCGATTGTCATCTTTTCATTTGTATAAATAATACATCTTTCTAAAACAAAATATTCCCTTCCTTTCTTCCCTTTCTTTCTCCCTTCTTTTCTCTTTCTCTCTCTTCCTTTAAGTCCTGTCTCCTTTCCTCCCTGCTTCTTTCTATTTCATTTTTTTTGGTGGGGATTGTGTGTAAAAAATTTTGTGTCCTCGTGAGAAGATATTAATTCAAAGAGTATAGGATACATCATTCTTACAGCTTAGTTATCATATTAACTTGTTCCATTTTAACTATTTTTTTTCATTTAAAGACTTTTAAATACATAGAAAATAACACAACAGAATCTAATTTAGATGTAACAAATGTATTTTTTTTTTGGTATATTTGCTTTAACTGCCTTTTTTGAAAGATGCAAGCTATTACAGAGACAGCCACAGTTACAGACCCACATTACATCCTTGTCTTTCCTTTTCCGTTTGCCCTCTCTACAAATGTGATAAAGTGCCAAATGGAGCATTCTCTATTTGGAAAATGTGTACATCCTTATTCTTACTGCATTTACATTCTGTTGTTAAAACATATGCATCCAATTTATTAGTTTTTACTATTCTATAGCACACAATTTTATTACCATGCCAGAATTTACTTATCTTTCCTTTATCGATGGACTCTTCAAAGTTATTTCCCAGTTTCTGCAGCTATAAATGTATCTATAGAAAATTTTCTTGCATATATATGTGTGATAACTTTGTCAGGCTACATGCCTAGGAGTAGAATGCTGGGTTATAATGGGTTTACATGCAAAACCACATTGAATATTCCCTACTGCTTTCAAAGTGGCTGCACCAATTCACAGCCCTGCTGGCAGTGTATATGTGTTACTATAATCCCTTATCCTTGCCAACATTTAATATTGTTAAGCTTTGAAACATTTATCCAATTTTCATTGTCATTTAATTTGCATTTCTGGAATTGCTAGTAAATTTGACCATGCTTTCATATTTATGTTGGCTCTTCAGATTTTATCTTTTGTAAATTGCTCATTTGCATCTTTTGCTCATTTCTTCTATTGCATTCTTTGTTTAAAATATTTACAGGAATTTTTATTTTCTCCATACTAATCTTTTGTGAGCTATATGCATTGTAGATAACTTCTCCCTATCTGTTCCCATTGGTATAATCTGATTATGATGCTTATAATGGCTTTTATAATATAGATTTCTTTTTAATTGTAAGGTTGCTAACATTTTCCTTTATGATTTGCTGTTTTGCTTTTGTGTCTTGTTCAAGCATTCCATTCTTACCTTGAAGTCATAAATATAGTTTCCTATATTTCATTATAGAGGTATTCAGAGGTTTTCACCTCTATGCTCTTTAATGACATAGGAGTTATATTACATATGGTATTAAATAAATCCGTACTAGAAAAGTTGATGCTAGCTCCTTCAACAAATAAACTCACAAATATAGGTCATTTAATCTGATAAAAATTTATCTCTATTAAGTAGGTCCAAAATGGGCATTTTTGATTGGCAGTTGCCTTTCCTCTAAGACTTGACTCAGGGACCCCAGCTCCTTCCACAATGTAGCTCCACCATCTCTGCACATGGCTTCAAGGTTGCCAAAAGAGTGCAGGAGGCTTGGTGATTCTGCAGTGAGTCCTTAGTGGGTCAGGCGTGGAAGTGGGTGCATTAATTCTGCTCACCTTCCATCAGCCAGATCTCAGACACGCAGCCACATCCAAAAGCACGGGAGGCTGGGGGAGGTGGTTTTAGCTGTGTGCCCACGAAGACAAGAAAAGAGGGTTAGTGAACAGGTAATCTGTCCCTGCCCAAGGTCTAATTAATTTTTTTTTTTTTTTTTTTTTTTTGAGACAGGGTCTTGCTCCGTCTCCCAGTTTGCAGTGCAGTGGTACAATCTCAGCTCACTGAAGGCTTGACCTCCTGGGCTCAAGCGATCCTCCCACCTCAGCCTCCCGAGTAGCTGGGATACAGGCATGTGCCACCATGCTTGGCTAATATTCGTATTTTTGGTAGAGATGGGGTTTCGCCATCTTACCCAGGCTGGTCTTGAACTACTGAACTCAAATGACCAGTCCACCTTGGCCTTCCCAAGTGCTGGGATTACAGGTGTGAACCACCATGCCCAGCTTATATTTAGTTTTATCCATAAAAATAGCACATGTTGTACAACTTTAAAAAATTATTGATTTTATTCCAAGTTCCCATACATAAGTTAGTTTAATTGTTAACTCTGTTTGGTTCCATTTTACTATTTGTCTGTCTCCAAACCTCACTGTTTTTGTTAATGTAATCTTACAATAAGTTTTGGTATCTGGAAGGGTAATTATCAGCTCACTTTTATTCAAAGTATAAACTTTATATACCTAGAGAATTAGAAAAATAAATTCCAAAGCAGTGATAATATACTTGCTTTTTTTCTTGGGGGTGGGGAGGCGTTTGTGTGATCTGTGCACATTCTTTGCACAATCTGTTTTTACGTGTCTGTGCCCCAAGCAAGAAGTGTTTTACCTCCAAAATGGACTCCATTTCATGGCTAAGAACAACACTACTATTTGTTCAATTTCAAAGTGTGTCCAAGTTGCCTTTGGTGGTGCTTTGTTATCATCTTTCAATGTAGACAGAACATCGTAAAACCCTGGGAGAACCAGATATTCAGGAAGGTGGGTTTCTGCTTCTTAGTCCGCTTCCTAATAAGTGGAACTCACACCAGGGGAAAAGCAAATTATTATGCCATGTCTTTAAATAGATATGGTTATGGAGGCAATAATAGGTATCCATAGATTTAAATCACTAATTAATTAATTTATTTTTTGAGATGGAGTTTCCCTCTTATCGCCCAGGCTGGAGCGCAATGGTGCAATCTCAGCTCACTGCAACCTTCTCCTCCCGGGTTCAAGGGATTCTCCTGCCTCAGTCTCCTGAGTAGCCAGGATTACAGTCCACTAAACCCCACTAATTTTTGTATTTTTAGTAGAGATGGGGATTTCACCATGTTGGCCAGGCTGGTCTTGTACCCCTGACCTTAGGTGATCCACCCGCTTTGGCCTCCCAAAGTCCTGGAATTACAGGCGTGAGCCATTGCCTATAATCATTTAAATACAAAAAGCCTTCCTAATTTCTTTTTTCCATGTAAAAATATATAAGAAAAACCTCCCTACGAACAGCTTTTTGGTTACAAATGGTCTAAGGTATATTAAACGTGGAAAACCCAAATACTCTAAGCAGAGAACAAGAATGGAATTCAATATTTTCAAAGGAAACAATGCAAATATGGACTGATGCAAAGAGTTAAGAAAGGCTACACCAGTCACATCTTTTATTTTTAAATTTTCTCTCTCCTATCTTTTCTACCAGAAGTGTAACTAGCTAAAGCAGGAATAAAGCAGGCTACAGGCTCCGTCATCATGTTTGTGTTCCTCTCTCTCCATTACTACCCGCCTAAGATTCTCACATTGCCGAGCATCTGGAGTGGTTTCCTGCCCTGATTACAATGCCCTTGTGCTCTTTCACCTGCTTACAGACCCTGTGTTTAGGACTTCTGTTAGCTCACTTGAGAAACTAAGCTACACAATGCCCTGGGGATGATAACTAGCTAAGGTCCTAGGCAGCACCCCTGCGCTGACGAACCCAGAGTTGCTGCAGTGGAGAATCGGCAGGACAGCCATTTCCAGCTACCATGGCAGTTACCGACCAGTTGCTAAGGTTGGTGCTGCCTGTCTATATGAATATTTCACCTCACTTTTTAAATAAACAAGCACTGTCAGATATTAGGGATATGACCTCTAGTTGCTCACATGCTAGGTGATACAAATGCCCATTTTTAATGCTTCAAGTGTCCATCAAGCAGCTACCATAAGACGAGAGTTTGCTAAGTGCTGGGGGTTCAATGATAAATGTTCAGGTTTGAAAAAAAGTAGATATGGTTCTTGATCTGATGTGATTTAGTGAGGAAGAGAAACTGATACACACGAGTGTGATACACACACATGCACACCCTCACTCACGGATGGATCAGAGTTTGAGGGAAAAGAACAAGGTACCATAGTGAGTTCCTGGGAGGCTGGAGGAGACTTTCTTAGGAAAGGATTGTGTGTGGAGGGGAAGACAGTCTTGGGCTGAGGGCATGGGTTATGCAAGGCTGTGGGGACAGGTGGAGGCGTGTGGAACACTGAAGCCACCAGAAGAGCACATCTTTGTTCCAGGGAAGAGACTGAGAAGAGACCAGTCCCAGTGAGGTGGGATATGTGAGCAGAGCTGTGTGATGCAGGGCTTTAAAGAAGGTTAGAAGTTTGATATTGCTCTTTTTTTAGTGCAGCTGAAACGAGAACAGATTAGAGGTCACAGTCGCAGATTTGGGTAAATCAGTGCCACATGATGGGATCGGACAGCGGCTCAGCTTGAGGAAGTGGAGATGAGGACGGGGAAGAGCAGACAGGTGGTCATGGATGAGCTGGTTGGATGTCACAAGATGAGACTGAATTGGACATGGGAGGTGAAATGGGGAAGCATCAACAATGATTCACAGAAGAAGGTACTATCCAGCAGTGGAGCAGAGTTAAAATACAGCTAAATCAGTCAAAGCTTTACAAGTGAAAGCTGCTTACTGCAGAGCTACCCAATGAAAGAATAATGACCTTCTTGTTGAAGTCAGAAAATAAGAATTCACTTTTTAATTAAGATGGTGTAAGCAAGAAATGGTTGCAGACTGTGAGGAAATAGTAGACAACCTCCCACCAATTCTGATATTTTCAACAACAACAAAGTTCTATTCTCTGCTGCCATTTCTATTTTGGGATCTAATTAATTATAAACATAGGTGCAAGACTGAACTTACATGTAGGCAGCTTACGAAATAAAATATGACAGGCAGAGTAGGACACTGCAATTATAATCTACCTCTCAAAGCACTTTGAGGATAAAAGTCAGGTGATTTCTTTCCTAGGAGAATGTGAAAACTGTCCTGAAGCAAGTCATTTAGAACTTTCCATTTTTAAATAATACTAACATAAAGCTACAATTCAGAGCATTCATTTGCATAACTTAAAATATGTAAAACAATATTTCCTGATGATATAGGTACATATAGAATCTGTAAATTAATACATGTAAACATTCATAGATGCCAAACTGAGGTTTGGGGTACCTCTGGAGAGCTAGGGAATGCAATGGGCAGGTGCATGGGGGTGATTGGTTTCCTCTACAATTTTTAAACTATAAACAGTGAAAATATCAGAAACATACAGATCAAAGTATCAACAACTAGTGGATCAAAATGTTAACAACTAAGGAATCCAGGGTTCTAAGAATCTAGGATAGAGTCTTTTGTATTATTTTCAATATTTTCTGCACATTTACAGTATGGTTATATATTTAAAAATGAAAGGTGGAATTTTTCTATTCATTATAATATGGGGATGTAAACTATCTCATGGCTTGGAGAGACAATAAATTCCCTTAAATTGTATTTTCTAATATGTTGTTTTCATGGTCTTTAATCCTGTTTTTATCTTTGTTTCTACATTTCTATTTGAAAAAATGACACCAAGGCAAAATAAATAATTTTTGAAGTATTTGCTGCTTTAAAGTAAATGGTAAATTATGATAAAATTATTTTATGGAGATGAGAACTAAAAATAAAGAGTCACATAACTTAAATTTATAGGTTATTTTATTTTTCTATGCCTTAATGAGAATAGAAGTAAGTGGTAAGAAAAGGACTAGATTTTTAAGCCAGGATACTAGTTTTAATTTATCCTCTTATGCAAAATAGGACATTCATTTGGTAAAATCAAATAATTTTATTAGCCTTATTTTTCTTGGTTATAAGAAAAACAAAGATTGGAAGTAAATATTCTTTAGGTTATGATCTGGCTTTTACTTTGTAGGATTATTTTACTAATTTTGCTTATGAAGGTACTACTTTATCTCTTCCTAACACTGCAACCACTGCGACAGTGACTGAGGACATTTTCTTTTAGTGAAGTTAAAGAAATAATTTTCATGGTGTGTGACACATATATGAAAAGGTACACAAACTCTTAATGTGCACTTTTGTTAGATTTACAAAGTGGACACAGCCCTGTAAACTGTGTTGAAGTCAAGAGTTGAAGCGCTACCAGTCCCTAAGGAAGTCAGACACTCTGGTCACGCCCATAACACTCAGCGTTTCTGCTTCCCTGACTTCCAACATCATGGATTCACCTTGCCCATATTAGAACCCTATAAAAAAAATCTCATAACTCAGTAAGTGTCTGACTTTTCTCACTCATCAATATTTTGGGAGAATCATTCATACATTTTCATAGTTGTTATTTACCCATATTTATTGCAGTGTAACAGGAATTGGCAAACTTTTTCTGTAAAGCACAAAGTTGAAAATATACTAAAATGTATTTGTCTATTTTGTTACTGATGAACATTGGGTTATTTCGAGTTTTAAATTATAACATATAGTACTGATATGAATATTCTCATATACTTGTTTTAGAGCACATATGTATATATTTCTATATACTGAGGAATATAATTGCTGGGTCACAGGACATATATATATTCAGCTTTCATTGATACTGCTGTACAACTTACCGAAGAGATTCTAACACCTTATGTTTCTTTCAATCAATGTATGAGATTTTTATTTGATCTACATTCTTAACAACAGTTGGTTTTGTTCATTTTTTTAGTCAGTTAGATGAGTAAGTAGTGATATCACATCGTGGTTTTAATTTTCATTTTCCTGATAACGAATAAAATTAAGCAATTTATTTTATGTTTATTGGGAATTTATATCTTATTTTGTGAATTATTCATTCAAATACTTTTTCCATTTTCTATTGGGTTGTTGGCTTTTTCTATTGATTTCTAGGAGCTCATGAATATATATCTTTTGACAAATGTATGTTTTGTAAATATCTTCACCCAATGTTGGCTTTACTTTTTCATTCATTTGAAGGCATCTTTTGATAGACAGAACTTCTTCATTTTAATATGGTCCAATTTTCCCTGTACAGTCAGCATATTTTTATTTTATTTAAGCAATCTTTACTTTTCCCAAGATTGTAATAATAATGCATCATATTAATTTTATTTGTAGTTCTTCTTAATATTGTTATTCAACAAATTAACAAAATGTTAACTCAATAATGTTCCACTAGTTCCCCTAGGCCCATGAAAAAAGGGAGGTAAAAGCAGCTTCTGAAGTTGCCTGGCAGGAAACCTAGTGACTGGATGGGAAGTTTTAAGAGGTCATCATGCAGTAGGCTTGCTTTTGTTCTTTTAGTTATTTGTCAGGAGGTGAGGAAAAGATGACAGGGCAGACACTTAAAGTTTCTCTATGTAAAGTAGAATGCCAACAATATCACTTAGCTCCAGCTTTCCTATTATCTATACAAATCTAAGTGGAATAAATAGACATTATAATTTTGAAGGGAATAACTTGCTGGAAGTTATGGAAAGAATCTTGGTAGGATTCTGGGTTATAAGTTTTGGTGCAAAAATATTTATGTAATTTTAATACCTAAAAAACTTAGAAACATTGGAATTGTGATTCCAGACGGCTGACCAAACAGAAGAGTTTATGACTTCCCCTTCTCCACATTCTTAATATTTTGGAAATTAAAAATAAATTCACTATAATGCTTAATCTTGGAATTAGAACGGGAATCAGAATTTGGACTGAGGGGAAGAAACAGGAAAAAACCCAACCAGCTGAGTCAGCTGCAGCACATATTGGGAGAAGAGAGGCCATCCCTGTAGGTGGACTTTTTCAAAGGAACCTCAGGATAGCTCCGGTAGCAAAGGTAGCAACTGTAGACCTGCAAGAAGCCAGTCAGGAAGTTAAGGGAGGAGTGGCTCAGACGCACCCTCAGCCTCCCTGTAGAGTCTGTCTTATGGAATTAGAAATAAACAAGGGAATGTAAAGACTTCTGATAACAGACCCCGTCCCCCGCCAATATCCGCCAAGTCCAATCAAATTGGAACGAGAGTGGAGCTGAGGTGTCCTATAATCTAAAAGCACCCCAAGTGATTCTATTGTGCATCCTGAGCTGAGAACGGCTATCTCTTTGCGTTGTGCCTCCACATATGTTTTTATTATTTACCTGTGATAGAGGCCCAGGACGTCTCACCAGGGCCGCTTATGACCAGGGCCATTTATGACATCTGACCAAGGCTGGTAACAGCTGAGATTTTTTTTCCTGTGTTATTGTGAAAAATAGTACAATGGTTAGAAAAAATGGGTATAATGTCTTCTAACATTTTATTCTAAAAAATGTAAGAAAGATTCCTTGTATGTGTTAATACAGCAATTCCTGTAAATGAATTAAACAGTATTCAGCTAAAAAATATATTTACAAAAAACAACACAATAAACAAAGAATTATATAGAAGAGATCAATGAGTATAGTGCAAAACTTAGTAAATTAGAAAACAAAATATTAAACTTACTCCATTTTTACCAAACACACCCAGGAAAATAACTCACATCTTGAAAAGGCCAACAAAATAGATGAATACTGTTGAATAAATAAATGATATTTCTCAAGTCTGTTTAAAAAAGAGAAAGCACACGACTTTGCTAACATAAAATGTAATTACAAACTTATAGATTTAAAATATCATAACATATGAATAGCTTCTAATACAATGATGGTGATAATTATAATATGCATATTATTCTCTGACATTTACTGAAGCTATATATAGTCATATAATTCTCATACAAATCTATGTGACAGATCTTTATTATCCCTTATAAACTAACTTTTAGAGAGGTTAAGTAATATATCTAAGGTGACAGGAAAGCAAAATCTGGACTCAAACCCAGGCCGTCTAATTCCAAAAGCTCTTAACCACTTTGCAATATTATCTCCTAAAGTGAATAAATTGTAAACTGATGCAAAAAAATAAGGCTTTTTTTTCCCCAGTCAAATTGAGCCTTTTTACTTCAGAGACTCATCTGGGATCTTAAGTGCTCGAGAATCAAGTCAGTAGGTCCTGATGCAGATTGATTCTTGTTCATTGCTGATTTCCTTGGGGCATTGCTCTGTGCTTTTTCCTACAAACTCTCGTTAGTCTATGCGGGAAGATTTAATTGGTTGTTTCCCTTTGAAAGGTTAAAGGTCAAGCTATTATTGAATATAAGATTCAGCTTTATTTTCCTGAAAGGAGAAAAAAGGACTGGCCCAAATGAGATTTTATTAACACATCTTTTCCTTTTCTTAGTAACACACCAAAGTGACTCGTAACCAATGCACTACTACGGTCCTATTATTCATTCTTTTGCAGAAAGGCATTAAAAGTCAAAATTATCTTGAATGACATGAAATAAGGTACTTGCTGGGTTTTCTCCCTTTTTGTCTTCCTAGATCAAAATGAAAAGACACCATTGATACTAGTATGTTATATACAGACTGACTTGAGTGAATTTATTTTCACTGTTTAAGGTTATTGTTAGGTTTGTTTCTTTCTTCCTTTTTTTTTTCTTTTTAAAGAAAGACAACCATAAGTATGAGAATAATCATGAGATATTCAACTGATTTCCACATGGGCCTTATGGAAAATAGCCTTATTTCTTCACAGTTACATGTATAGCAACCAAGACGTTATGTAGGTGGCCTTTTGTCACCTGACTCTAGAAGAAAGGAATTGGTTTTAGTCTGTACCTACAAACATTTTGAGAGTGGAGAAACATTAGTGATTTTATGGTCGTTAAAAGGACTGATATTTTCTACTTCAGCTGGAGCAATCCATTTGTTTTTCATTTAACAAAGTGACTTCGCTATTTAATTATTGACTTCACGTCATTGTCCCTTTAGGAATTCTAGACGGTAGCTGGTGTTGTTTGAGAATTTTACTGGTACTACTGCAACCATCACAAAACACACCCTCAAGAGATTTTCTGTTAGGAACATAGCTATCTATGTCAGCTTGGTGATATGGTTTGGATTTGTGTCCTTGCCCAAATCTCATGTCCAGTTGTAATCCCCAATGATGGAAGAGGAGCCTGGTGGGAAGTGATTGGATCATGGGGGCAGATTTCCTCTTTACCGTTCTCCTGAGAGTGAGTGACTTATTGTGAGACCTGGTGGCTTAAAAGTGTGTAGCACCTCCCCCTCCTCTCTCTTCCTCCTGCTCTGGCTATGGAAGACGTACCTCCTTCCGCTTGGCCTTCACCATGATTTAAGTTTCCTGAGGCCTTCCCCAGCCATACTTCCTATAGAGCCTAAGAAACCATGAGCTAATTAAACCTCATTTCTTTATAAATTACCCAGTCTCGGGTGTTTCTTTATAACAGTGTGGGAACAACTAATACGCTTGGCTTTGGGTTAAGTTGTAAGTTAATTCCAGCGTAAGCAGATAGAAAATATTTGCTTTTTGTGATAATGGAAACTGTGAGAGAAAATTTGAGCTTTTATAGTCTTATGAAGACAAGACCTAGTTTTTAACTTAATCTTTGTACTCTTAAGTATTTTACAAGTCCCTGGTAATTAGTATGTGCTTAATGATATTTATGGAGCAGATATATAAAAGTTTGTGGAAACATCATTGTGTCATTATATTACAGCCTTCAATATGTGATTGTTATTTGGTGCAATTTACAAAACTAGCATTTGTTAGACATAATTTGTGTCTTGAATTTTTTGTTGGGTTTCCAAGTAATTATTTCCCAGAAATTGCTGGGTATACATAATTACCATTAAGAATCAAGAGACAGATCAATTCTCAGATGCTGTGTGAATGCACACGTTACACACCGTCTGTATTAAAATTCATTTTAGCTCTTCTACATGAATGAATACAATTTTTGCACAATGAAATTTACTTCTTTGGGAATGAAAATTTATTTTGATAATTCTAAATGAGAGTCATTATAAAATTCATGACTGAAACTGACAGTTCTTATTCTTTTTTATTAAGTTTAGATGTTGGTATAGTTGAAGAGTTAACAGTATTAAAATCATATAATAAAAACTGGCAGTTGTTTACACTATACCTCCCTTATCCCCATCTGGATAATAGATTTCAATTACTTTTGTTCTGTAGTTAATTAGGTCTTTATTTCTAAGTATTATACTGCTTTAAAAATATATTCATTTAGGCATTATTTATTGGTTTCCTTCTATGATGAAAATTTAACTCCCTTATGTATCTTTCTTACAGTTTTTCTCTTCTTGTGCTTTTAATACGCTTGTATTGCATTTTTTGGAGTAACAGCCAGTATTTTACATATGTTCATGGCTGAACAAAGTAATGGACTCGTGACCCTTTTTGTTTTTCCTATAGTAAATTGTTGCCTCAATTTGCTATGGTTTCCTATGTTCCCATTGCTTAAAAAAATAAATAAAAATGGTAGTTACCGTTTAGATACATAAAGGTCAACCACCCACAATTTAGGTGAAACTTAAGCTCTCCCAATTTCCCAGATTTTGTAACTCTGAACATAAACAAAATGCAACCATTACTTATTTGTCTAACAAATGTTTAAGCATTTCCATTTCTTCACAACCCCCTCAGCATCTGTTATTTTTTTGCTTTTTATTAGTAGCCATTCTGACTGGTGTCAGATGGTATCTCGTTGTGGTTTTGATTTGCATTTGTCTAATGATCAGTAATTTTGAGCTTGTTTTCATATACTCGCCTGCCGCATGTATGCAAAAGACTGCTTTTCTAGAGATTTCTGTTGCCCTCTAGGGCAGATGTTCTGTGGGACTGCCTTCTTTGTAGAATGCATTCTGGTTCTTATTTCCTAGGTCTTTTTTTCAGGTTTACTACTTCATTTTCTGGAGCAAATGCTCAAGTAACTTCTTTAGGAAAGGTGCAGGGAAGGTAAAATAGTGCATGTCAGCATTTAAAAAAGTTATACCCTTACTCTTGCTGCAAGGTCTAGCTGAATATACAATTTAAATAATTTAAAGGCAGAGGTTCCCAACCTTTTGGGCACCAGGGACTGGTTTCCTGGAAGACAATTTTCCCACAGACGAGGTCAGGGGGCATTCGATTCTCATAAGGAGCGTGCAACCTAGATCCCTCGCATGCGCAGTTCACAATAGGGTCCACGCTCCTTTGAGAATCTAGTGATGCTGCTGATCTGACAGTAGGCGGAGCTTAGGCAGTAATACTTGCTCACCCCGCCCCCCATCACCTCCTGTTGTGCGGTCTGGTTCCTAGCAGACCGCCCCCAGGGGATTGTGGACCCCTGGTTTAAGGTGTTTCTTTACTGTTTTTCTGCTCGTTTTCCTGCTGTTGAGAATTTTTATTTTCCTTCTTTTCGTGGTCCTGTATTCTCTCTCTGAAAGCTTTTACTATTCATGATCTTTTATCTCTGCATTTTAAACCTTCACAATGACATGCTTTATTGTGAGTCTTTTTAAATTTTAACTTCTGCTGGGCACTCAGGAATTTCAATTTGGAAAGTCATATCATTCAGTTTAGGAAACTTTCTTGCATATAATTTTAAGATAATTTCACAACCTTTGTGTCTCTATTCTTTACAGAGCTGTTTTTATCCTCAAAATTTTCTGTTCTCCCTTATTTTCACCTGTCATTTGATTTTGTTTTGTTGTTGTTGTTCTTTTTCTCATGTCTTCTGGTCCTACTTCTATTTTCTTTTGTCCCCAGTTTGCCCATCCGTTGAGTTTGTGGTTTTAAACATTATAAAAATATTTTTCAGATATAGAACGTATATTGATTCTTCATATCATAGGTTACAATTTCATCAAAATCTTCATCTTTTAGTCTCTTTTGTATTTTTTCTCTAGTTTTTGAACATATAACTCATAGATATTTTAAAACTATTATCTACCAATTCCAATATTATTATCTCTGTAGGTCTGCTTTTGTTTTTTATATTTTTCTCTTGATTATTGTCCCTAGGGTTCTATCCATTCACATGTACAGATTGTTTTTGAATGTTAGACATCATGTATGAAAGAGCAGTGGAGAATACATATCATTTTATCTCCTTTCTTCTACTAGGCAGAGAGAGTGGGGGCTGATCTCCACAACCCAATCAGGGACATGGCCGGTTGTGCTTTGCTAATGTTCATTTGTCCCGAGCTTCATGTGTGTTCCTAGGAAAAGGACCTTGGTGACATTTCTATTGTGAGTCTGGAGGGGCTTTGTCTCCTTAAGACAAAGATGCTATGAACATTTTTCCTCTCTGTACTACTCCACAGCCTTGTTTCCAAACTTACTCCCTAGCCTCCTGCTTTGCACGGCTTCAGAAGTTGGCAAACATCTTGAGGGAAGCCTGGCTCTGTTGACACCCCCAGTCTCCAGTTTTGACATCATAGCCCCAGATGAGCAGCAGAATGTCCACTGTTTGTTTCCCGCCTCCAGCTGTGGCTTCTGCCTAAACCAAAGCCAAATTCTTAGTGGTTTGGCAAATAGCTTCAGGGAAATGTTCTGCAAATTCTCATCTCACCTTTGAACATTTCTTACCTCTCTGGACTTTATGCCTCTTTAGTCCCTGTTTATTCTGAAGCTTTCTGAAGCCTTTAACACCACCCTTTCTGTTGTAATTCTCCCAACTCTTCTGCTTGGTCTACGCTGCAGCTTTCACTTGCTGTACGTTGTTCTATATAATTGGAAATGGAATTTCTATGTATTGGGAAGATTTTTAGGTCCAAGTAAGACTAACTCGAATGTTTACATTTTGTTTCTGTCTCTCAAATATCATCTGTCTCTCTAAGATATGTCCAATTTTCCGAAAGATGCTCTATAGGGACCCTCCCACCAAACACATGCCTATTGTCCTGTGACATACCATCTTTAACAATCTTGTCTAATGTTATGATCTGATAAACTAAATGGAAGAATCTGGGTAGAATGCTAAAGGACTGTAGTTCACACTTCTAGATTTTAGAGTTTAGTGCCAGATAGAATTTCTAGCTTCAAGCTTCCTCTTGGACCCACCCTGGCTCTTTTAGCTTCCCAGGGCTCCAGAGAGATGTAACTCAGTGGTTGCAGCCAATATGCCTCCCTAAGAAGACCCTAAAAGTCTCTCTCCTAATTTTTTGTCTTTCACTTCCATCATTCATGGAGTTAGAAATAACTACTTTCAAATGACACCCTTGAAACCTACTGTGACTTTTGGCAATACTCTCAGACTGCTTTCTTATTGGGAAAGTAGAAATAATGTACAGATCATTAACTGAAGATGAAACACAATAATTTAACCCCCAGCACAGGGCCAGGAATACAGTCAGCACTCAGTAAATGCTCATAATTCCACAGTTCCTGTCCCATATGGACAAAAGCGAGGAGAGAAGAGAAGATGCGTGAACGATAGACATACTGTAAGGGCGCCTGCCAGTTTGGTCCATTACAAACTCTCCATATGTAAGGCAGCCCTTGATATCTCTCCCAGACTTGAGCTAAAACGGGAGGAGAGGAGGACATGGACAACACAGACAGCACTTCACTAACTTGTCAAAAAGAGAGATTGGGCCGATGCCTTTGCCTGAGTAATTAAAATATTGACAGGAACCCAACTTTTGAGTGGTTTAAAGCCCAAGCTGAAAGCAATAAATGAGAGCAGAGGAGTTCCAGAAATTTCTCTGCTTTTTGTTTGCAGCCTGTGAACATATGGTCAGAGACGTTCTGCTCCCTTGGCTAAATCACGGTGCTAACGAAGCAGAGATCCCTGAATGAATTATTTAGCTTCTAGCTGGGGGAAAAAACAAAAAACAAAAACAACAACAACAAAAAACCCTATGTTTTTCTTTAACAGACGATGTACCTTAAGTTGAAAAGCTGACTTCCACCTCCTGGGCAACGTGGCTCGGGGTTGTGCTCAGCTAAGACAAAACTGATGTCAACACCAGGAATGAAGGACAAATCTGTGGCTTAATGAAGGTGAGTGATAGTACCTTCTCAGATAGGTCACTGAGTACTCCTTCATTAATATCTGCGAGGACTATTTACTCCCCAAACAATATGAACCATAGCAGTACCTATAGCCTCACACATTTTTACTTGTATGTATTTTTAAACCTCATAGGGGTTGGATGTGACCAGGGGTAAGGGGCTAAAGCTGGTTGAGGTACAGGGTTTACATGCTCTGGCTTTGAGATGATCTTTTGAGTTTGCCTGCAGTATGGACTTTAACTTCTATACTGTTTATCTTTATAACTGCTTTGGGTTTAGTGCTCCACCAAATACTGTAATTTGCACATCCTTTTTAGCTTGAAGACACTGAATGTAGCCACATTCTTTCATCTCATAACTTAGAGGAACAACTTGAAAGTTTATTTATAATCTTTCATTTAACTTTCTGTGTATCTGTATTAGAACAAACAAGATTTTGTATTATTAGGATCAAAGTAAGTGCAGACTAGTTCCAAGGTTCTGTCCAGGAAGGAAAAATGGAACCTTTACTTAATTTTTAATTTTTGCTTGGCTCATGTTGTCTCCACACAAAACCTGCTAAACAGCTGCTTCTTATTTCCAAGTCTCATTATTTCCAACAAAGACCTTGGGCGAACCCATGGTTTAAGATGTAACATTTCCCAGCACATTGGAGTGAATTCTGTCACATTTGTATTACTTTTCTCAGAGTGCAAGCCACTCATTTGACTCTTTGGGGGAATTTTGGCTTGAGTTCATAGTAACTCTGTTGGGGAGACTGAGGTTCAGCTCCTAGAAACAGGACTGTGGCATTGCTTGGCACAGTTGACAAGGTGTCAGAAGTAGTAGACTTGTGGTCCTCTAGGGAGCTGACCTTGGGCATCCATCTTGGGCCTCAGTTGACCTTGTCTTAGAGGGGGATGGTGCTTGTCCACCTTGTCCAGTCTGCCTGATAAGGGTATTATGGACGTTAATAAAGTAAACTGAGATGGCTTGAATATGTGAATATGCTAAGGATAAGTAATTATTATAATTCCAGTTAATAATAGGTGGGTAATTTATCCATGGTGAGAAGGAAATGGAAAGTATTCAGGTTTATGCAAATGTGTAGTGTTAGTAATATCAATGTACATAGCACCATCTATATGGCTTGGGCTTCACATTGTCTCTATGATGGGCCTTTCCAACTCCTTCTGTATCATGTACAAGTCAGTTCTATCTTCCCACCAAGCCATGGATGACACAGGTGCCCAGACCCTTGCTGGTGATTTTCCTGGCACTTCCAATCCGACCTGGCACTTCCAATCCTTCAAAGTCCATCTTAAATGCCACTTCTTCATTCATCTTCCTAGGTTTTCTTCTTCTTTCACTCAGAGGAGAACATTTCTTTGTCCATCAAACTCCCGTTGCAAATTGTCTATATTACCTTTACAGCTCTTACCACTTCCTGCTTTATATGAGTTATTTAAACTCTTGCTTTGCTGTTAGACCTTTGGCTTCTTAAATGTGTAAAATAAATAAACTGAATAAAAATAGAATGCACTTGCTAGAGTTAAGTCTGTGCCAGGAGCTGTGTTAAACTTCATACACTAATTACCTTGTTGAATCCTCACAATAATCCTATGCATGCGGTCCTATTATTATCTGTATTGTATAAATGAAGAAACTGACGGTGATTGAATTTAAATCATTGGTTCAATGTTACAAAATGGTTAAGTGGTAAATTCAAACCCAGGCAGTCTGTCTTCACAGTCTGTCTTAATCAGTTTGGGCTTTAATAACAGAGCTTGGTGGTGGCTTATAAACAAATGAAATCTACTTCTCACAGTTCTAGAGGCTGGAAGTCCAAGTTCGAGGTGCTAACAGATTTTGTGTCTGGTGAGGACCTACTCTCTGGTTCATAGTTGGTCATCTTTTCTCTGTGTCCTTACATGGCAGAAGGGGTGAGGGGGCTCTCTGGGGTGTTTTTTTTATAAGGGCACTAATGCTATTTGGGAGGGCTGCACCATTATGACCTAATCATGTCCCAAAGGCCCCACTGCCAAATACCCTCACATTGGGGATATGGTGGCAACACATGAATTCTGAGGGAACATAAATACCCCCCAGTTTTCACATACATAATGTCCTCAGCTGGTAATTATTTTATCTTATGAAAGAACACAGCTATTGTTGAGTAGAGTAGTCTCTAATGAAAATAAGGATTTTTGTTTGTTTCTGTTTCTGTTTTGTTTTGTTTTGAGATGAAGTCTCGCTCTGTCACTCAGGCTGGAGTGTAGTGGCATGATCTCGGCCCACTGCAGCCTCCTCCCCCTGGGTTCAAGCAATTCTCATGCCTCAGCCTCCTTAGTAGCTGGGACTACAGGCACACACCACCACAACTGGCAAATTTTTGTATTTCTAATAGAGATGGGGTTTCACCATGTTGGCCAGACTGGTCTCAAACTCCTGACCTCAGGTGTTTCACCCACTTTGGCCTTCCAAAGTGCTGGAATTATAGGTGTGAGCCACTACACTTGGCTGTAAATAATAATTTAATAAAAGATTTGCCCTTAAGAAAAGTTAGGTAAAGTTTAAAAAAGGCAAAATATTGAATTTTAGCTATTTATAAAATAGCATTTTATACCTTGAGAGTAGATCAACTAAAACAGCTTTACTATGTGCTTTCAACTATCTTAAATTGTTTTGTTAAACTATCTTAAAGTACAGAATTATACTTTATTTTCTGGTTTTGAATTGTTCCCTCTACCAACTGATGTTTGACTTATTCCAGTCACAGTGGATTTGACTTTGTGTATAAACTTAAGGATCTTTCTTTGCTATAATTTTCTCAGTCATGTTTGTGATTTTTTTCCCCTTGATTTCCTGGGAATAGAGGCCTCACAAAGAAATAGTTGACTTCTCTGATGGGGGATTTTTGCTTCAAAAATGTTTAAGTCCTTTTTTTTTGGCTTCAAAAATGTTTAAGTCCCTTTTTTTTTTTGATGTAGGGTCTCTCTCTGTCACCCAGGCTGGAGTGCAGTGGCACGATCGAGGCTCACTGCCTTCACTGTGACTCTGTCTCTCCCCTTCTGTCTGTATCAAACCATGCTTTGCTTTTCTCCTGTGAAGAATACATTGGTTCCACCTGAATAATGCAGGATAGCATCCTTTCAAAATCCTTAATTTCACATCTGCAAAATCTTCTCTTGTTTTGTTTTTTGCTATCTAAGGTAACATTCACCAGTTTCAAAAACCAGGGAATTAATATCTCAGGAGTCATCATTCAGTTCTCAGTGGAATTAAGCCACATGACAACATTAATTAATGTAGATTTATTAGTTAATGCAGATTAGTGGGTTGTCCTCCCTCATCTAGCCCACTTATTTATTTCCTCATAATGTTTCCTGGGATCATCTCCCAAAGAAGCCACTCCTACCTAAATCTTTGTCTTGGAGTTCGCTTTTAGGAGAAGCAAGACCAATGTAATATCATAAAGAGTGATTTCAAATCTCCTTTCTCAGTAATTGGTGAGTAAAACAAAACATCTTAATAAGAATAAACAATATTTGAATGATTCAATTAGCTAGATTCGATGGATTTGTATTATAATAGCTAATACTTATATAACATCTAATATTCACTAGGCATTTAACAGATATGCTAACGGAAGCTCAGAGAGGTTAAAGTAATTTGTCCAAAATCACAGAGCTGGTAAATGTGGGAGTTATGATTTAGAGTCTGTGTCTTAATCATTTTCCTGTATTGCTTCTCAGAAACCACAATCCTTGCACAAACGATTACTGTACAAACAGTTTCACAACACAAGGGACATTTACAAAGACTGATTATCTACTAAGTTGAAATGAAGACCCAATAAACTCCAAGAATCAATACTAAAAGAACATGTTCTGGAACCAAAATGGATTAGAGAAACAAGTTACAAACAAATTCAAAGGCTCTCATAGTTTGCGACACACACACAAACGAAACTACCACACTTCTCATTCATTTATGGTAAAGAAAAAAATGTCCTATATGTAATTAGAAAATACCTGTAGCCTAATGATGATAAAAGCTGTGCACATTAAACATTACAAGATGTGGCTAAATTGGCATTTGTTTAGAAATTTAAATTTCTAAAACAGAAAAGTAGACCAAGAAAGCACTGGAGGATTTTATATTCCAGTTTTTATAAACAGAATAAGAGCTAGAAACAGAAAGAACTAGCAACAAAATATCCATTTGAGGATATGGATAGGACATTAATACTGGAATAAAAAAATCTGCCAGGCATAAGAAGATACCTATTAGGAGGTAAGAAAGTTTCCTTCAACTATGCTGTTCTTAGTGTTGGTTAATCAGGAGCTTCCAGAGGAAGGTAAACATCCTCTATTTCATAGATGATAAACAGGAACATAAGAACTAGATAATGTACATTTTGGGAGGCTGAGGCGGGTGGATCACAAGGTCAGGAGATTGAGACCATCCTGGCTAACACTGTGAACCCCCGTCTCTACTAAAAACACAAAAAAATTAGCCGGGCGTGGTGGCGGCGCCTGTGGTCCCAGCGACTCGGGAGACTGAGGCAGGAGAATGGCGTGAACCCGGGGGGCGGAGCTTGCAGTGAGCCGAGATCGCGCCACTCACTCCAGCCTGGGCGACAGAGCAAGACTCCATCTCAAAAACAAAAAACAAAAAACAAAAAACAAAAAACAAAAACTAGATAATGTATCAGAGTCTATTATTGAACCAGTGGAAAGAAATACCCAGGACAGAGTCTATTGTTGAACCACTGGAAAGAAATACTTAGGACGGCAGGTGATTTCTCCCAGGGCTGTGGATCGAGGGCTATGAAGACCTGGTGTGACCACTGAGACCTGGGCTTGGTTTCTGGATGAAGAGCTGGACAGTGGAGGGTACCAAGGACCATCAGACTTGCTGACTGCTTTCTAATTTTTCTGTTTTCCTGATACTGGTGGGCACAATTGATGCTTCCAGAATAAATCAGACAAAAAGCTGAAGGGCAACTGGGGAGCAGGCAGTATTTTCTTATATATTTCCAATTGAGGGTTGGGACTTTGGAAGAACAACAGGGCATTAGAATTGATTTTTATATATTTAATACGGCTAGAGTTAATGGCTTATAGATTTTTGTAACATTAGGCTCAGTTTGAGGTGTTGGCTTTGAGCCACAATTTCAAAGGACTTGGGAAGAATGCTATTTTTCCCTGCTCAGTCGAACTGAGAAATCTCTCTGGGTTATTTTAGTTTACATGTGCACTTCTGAAATCTTGAAGGACAAGACTTTCAGGTAACCATCATATAAGTATCATATTGTATTTTTGGGGGGGCACTTTACAGCAGCATGCCTGGGATATTAGTGATAGGGATATCAGTGAAATATTCTGCGCTTGCCCAGGGAAAGTTCCTGCTCTCTGCTGCATCAGAGCCAATATCTATTTAAGAGTATATTTACATAGAAGAGATTGATTAATTTGTGATTACTTCGGTCTTTTCCTACTCCAGATCATTTGAGTAACGCCCCCCTTTTTTTTCATGTTTTTGGGTTTGGAGACCTGTGTCTGGTGCCTGAAAGTACAGATTCTAGCATTTCAACTCCTGTGCATTCAAACTCTAGGAAATGATGGGAATTCACGTTTCATTTTGTGAGTCAGATTTTAGGACCTTGGAATGCTGGTTTTAAGCTTAGGAGAACTACAAAGAATGTGTTTATAAGGAGAGATGCATTTCTAATCCAAAAGTTTTATAATTGAAAAGGAAAGGTGAAGAAAAATGACCAAAAAAGTAAAAGCAATGGAGAGCATTGTTAGGATGCTGAAACAAACAACCACCACTAAAATAAAAGAAACAATAACAATGGAAAAAAATGCACCAGTAATTCATAGGAACCGTTAATTAGGACAAGAACTGTATGTGGAATAGGCAGAAAGAACTGAAGGTTTTACAAATACATTAATGGAGGAGGAAACGCTTTTCCTTATTTTAACATTGAGATAAAATACAAAATATGTACAAATATTAAGTGTATAGTTCAATGAATTCACACACACACACACACACACACACACACCAGAATGTGTTAAGAAGCATTTCCATCACTCTCAATGTTAATTGCTTATTTCTATCACCCTGGAATCGTTTTGCCTGTTCCAAACGTCATGTAAATGGTATTTTAAGAAGGCATTCTTTTGTGCTTGAATAAAGGCACTAAGAGCATTCTCGTGTACGTCTTTCAGTGTTCACATACACTCATTTTTCTAGCCTGTATTCCTAACATGGAATTGCTGGGTCATTAGGTGGACATATGGTTCGCCTTTGTAGATCCTGCCAAGCAGTTTCTCAAAGTTCTTCCACCAAAGAGTCCCAGTTGCCAACAACCTTGCCGACACTTGATCTTTTTGGTCTTTTTAGGCATTCTGGTACATTTGCTCCAATGTACTCTCTGTTTTTAACTTGCGCTTACCTGCCAAGCACCTTTTTATGTGAGTTGGTTATATGGATATCTTCTTTTATGAAGCAACTGTCCAATATTTTGGCAATTTAAAAAGTGAATTATCTTTTTTTTTTAAAATTCATTGGTAGGTGATATTTATGTGTTCTAGATATGTGTTCCTTCTCAAATATAAGAATTATGACATTTTCTCCATTGTGTTGCCTATTATTTATCCTTAATGGCATCTTTTGATGAACAGAAATTCTTAATTTTAATGAAGTCTTATTTGTCATTGTTTTTCTTTTGATAGCTAATGCACTTTTATGTTCTTCAAGAACACTCTACTTACCCCAAGTTCGTGAAGATATTCTCTGAAGGTTTCCACTAGAAGTCTGCACATGTCAACTTCATATTTAGATAATGATTCACTTCTAATTAATTTTAAAATATGTATTGGGTAGGAATCAAGGTTCACTTTTTATTTCAAAAAGACCACTCAGTTTCTAGAGCACCATTTAAAGAAAAGGCCAGTTTCTCTCCACGGAATTGTATGGTACTCTTGTCATAAATCAAGTGACAATACACGTGTGTCTATTTATTCTGTTTTTTCCATTGGCCTGCTTATCTACCTTTTGTACCGATGTCACATTGTCTTTATTAGAATGGTTTTTAGTAAATCATTAGCTCTAGTGGTGCATGTTTTCTGATATCGTATTTCTAGTTCAAGATTTTCTTGGTTATTCCACATTCTTTGCATTTCCTTGTGAATTTTAGCATCAAATCTTATTAACCGCTATGGAAAAAATCTGCTGGAAATCTGTTTGGAATTACATTGCAGGTTTCAGTCAACTTGGGGAGAATTTACATCTTAAAATACTGAGTTTTTAATCGACAAACAGAGACTATCTCTCCTCTTATTTGTGTTTTTAAAATTTTTCTCAGCTCCATATTATAGTTTTTGTATAGAAACGTTTCACATCTTGCCTTGGATTTTTTCAGTAGATATTAGATATATGTAATGCTTTTATCAAAGCTGTTGCTTTTTAAGCTTCATTTTGTATTGTCTGCTGTTATTGTAGAAAAATGCAATTTGTATTTGTATATTGACTTTGCATGGAGTAATTTTCCTAAAATCACCTATTAATTCAAATATTTTTTATAAATCCTTTCTTTTATTTTGCCATGTTAAATAAATTTTGTTTCATCGAGGTGTTATTTGAAAAATATATTGATAGATTATCTTTAATAATTTTTGATGGATTTTTGAGATTACATTTATGAAGATATTGGCATATAATCTATGTATAATCATACTGTCTGTGAACAGACAGTTTTACTTCTTCTTTTCCAAGGTTTGTCCTTTTCATTTTTTCTTGTCTGATTGCACTGGTTACAGTCAATACAACTGTGTTGAGTAGGGGTGGAGATAATAGCATCCTTTCCAGCACACTGTTTCGATATTAAGGTATTAGCATTTTATTTTCTTTTTTGAAAGTATGTTGCATTAGACTGGGGGAGTTTTCTTATATTTCTTTTTGATGATATGTTTATTATAAATGGGTGTTGAATTTTTCAAATGCTAATTTTCTGTGTTTGTTGAGGTAATTTATGTTTTTTATCCTACATATTGTTAATATGATGAATTATATTGATTCGATTTTCAAATGTAAAACTAAACTTGCCAACTTCCTGGACTAAATCTCATTTGATTATGGGGTGTGTGTGGTGTGTGTGTGTGTGTGTGTGTGTGTGTGTCTTTTCTGATTGTCTTTTCTATATTTGGAGGATTTTATATTTTATGTTCATGAGGCTACTGATATATAGTTTTCCATTTTGTAATACTTTTGTGAGGTTTTGATGATATGGCTATCTTTGAAATGACTTCTCACATTTTCTGTCTCCTAAAGGAATTTGTGTATGTCTGTTATTATTTGTTATTAATTTTTTTTAGAATTGCCCAGTTAAGCATTTTGGTTCTGAAATTTCATTTGTGGAAAGAATTTTACAAGCTGGGCATGGTAGCTCACCCGTGTAATCCCAGTGCATCGAGAGGCTGAGAAGGGAGAATCACTTGAGGCTAAGTGTTCAAGACAAGCCTGGTCAACTTAATGAGACCTCTTCTCTACAAAAAGTAAAACAATTAGCAGGGTGTGGTGCACGCCTGTAGTCCCAGCTACTTGGGCGGCTGAGGTGGGAAAGATCTTTTGAGCCCAGGAGTTTGAGGCTGTAGTCTGCCATGATCTTCTTGCCACTGCACTCCAGCCTGGGTGACAGAGCGAGATCTTCTCTTTCAAAACAAACCCAAAACACAAAACACACAAACAAAAAGCAGAAAAAAAATTATGATGCAATCGATTGCATGTTTCTATGTCCCCCAATCCCAAAATTCATCACCCCAAAGTGATGGTATTGGGAGGTGGGGCCTTTGGAATAATCATGAGGATGGAGCCCTCATGAATGGGATTGGTGTCCCTGTAAAAGAGGAGTCAGAATGATCCCTCACTCCTTCCACCATGCAAGGCTGTAGCAAGGTGGTGTATGAACCAGGCCAGAGGACCCCCTTGGCACAGAATCTACTTTTTCATCTTAGACTATCCAGTCTCTAGAACTGAGAAATAGATTTCTATTGTTTCTAAGCCACTAGTCTATGGTATTTTTGTTATAGCAGTTGAACAAACTAAGACATATATATTCAATTTATTTAACAGATATAAAACTATCAGAATTTTCTATTTTCTCTTCTAAGTTATGTTCTTCAAAGAATTTAAAGAATTTATTTAAGTTATTATATTGGTAGGCAGACTATTTAAAATTATGTCCTCTCATGCTGTATTTCATGTAAGTGGGATATTAGTGATGTTCTCTTTTACATTCTTCATGCTAGTAATTTTTTTTCTTGACTAACATCTTAGAGGTTTATTAGTTATTTTGAAGAACTAACTTCTGGTATTGTTGATTTTCTCATCTTATATTTGTTTACTATTGTCTCCAACTCTTCTACCTTGTGAGCTAGAATTTTAGATCATGTATTTTATATTTCTCACTTTCTAAACTATGCCTTTAGTGCTATAAATTTCCTTCTCATCCATGCTTTGTCTTCATTTCACATACTTTATGTTTCATTTTAATAATTATTGTGATTTCAATTGTGAAATTTTCCACAACTTGTGAATTGTTTAAAAGTGTGATGGCTAAGCACAGTGGCTCACACCCTGCTTCTACAGCTTTGGAAGGCTTATACAGAGGGGTTGCTTGAGCCTAGGAGTTCAAGACCAGTCTGGGCAAAATAGTCAGATCCCATCTCTACAAAAAAAGACAAAAATTTCCGGGCATGGTGGTGTCCACCTGTGGTCCCAGCTACTTGGGAGGGTTGAGGTGGGAGGATTGCTTGAACCTGAGGGGTTGAGGCTGCCATGAGCTATGATTGTGCCACTGTACTCCAGCCTGGGTGACAGAGTGAGACCCCTGTCTCAAGAATAAAAAATAAAAATTAAAAATGTCCTGCCTAACTGCCATACATTTGGGGATTTTTTGTTATCTTTTTGTTATTGTTTCTAATTCAATTCCACTTTGGCAAGGAAACATAAACTGTATGATTATAATCCATTGGAATTTATTAAAACTTGTTCGATGACCGAATGTATAGTCTCTTCTGGTAAAAACTTCATGAGCAATATATAGGTTTAGAATTCTATAAATGTCAGCTAGGCCAGCTTGATCAATAATGTTCACATTTTCTGTTCCATTATTAATTGTTTTTTACTATGCTGCTTCTATCATTACTGAAAAAAATGTGTTAAAATCTCCAGCTGTGATTTGGGATTTCTCAATTCTTTTGGTTAATTTTTCCTTCACCTATTTTGAAATGAGGACATGAAAGTCATACTTTTTTTTGGATTGTTGTTGCTTCCTGATGCATTAACTTTTCCGTTAAGCAGTGTTTCTCTTCATCTCATTTTATGTTTCTTGCCATGATGTCTATTTTTTCTGAATTATTATTATTGCGATATGCTGACTTGTCTTATTTTCATATTCTGTATCCATTTTTTCTCCGTTTTAAACTGTCATTTGCTCTGTGTCCTTATGTTTTAAATGCGTCTCCTATAAATACATGTAGGCATCTTAGTTTTTTGTTTAGTCCAACCATGTCTGTCTTAAATTTGCACTTAGTCTATTTACATTTAGTGTAATAAATAATATGGTGGGTTTAAGTCTACTATTTTGTTATTATTTGTTTTTGATTCTGTTTCCTCATTTTTTTTTTATACTGTTTCTTCTCTTCTTTTGCTTTAATCAGTGTTTTATTGATTTACATTTATCTCATCTATTGACTATGTAGAACGCTTTTTGGGGAGCTATCATTCTGTTAGTGGCTAATCAAGAAAACATAACATGCAAGTTTAACTTACAAGTATGTTAAAAATATATTTTCAGCACATCCCAACCAATGTGAATTCTTAAAACACTGAACTCCATCTTCCTTTTTAAATTTTTTATTGCTATAGTTTCAAACATTTCACTTCTACATCTACTGTAAACCCTAATGGCATGTGAATATTAATGTCTCTTTAGGTAATCACTAGTATTTTATGTTTCTGAAGCTCAAAGACTAAGAGGAAATGCCAGCAGCCTTCTGAGGTACTTTTGTGTGTGTTTGTTTTTTCTCTCCAGTTCTCCCTTGTTTGGAATCCTGCCCCCGAATCTTTGCTGCTTTAGTAGCCCCAAACTAAACTTTGTCTTCTCCCACCAGGGAGACCCCTCTCAGTCATTGCCTAGAGAGCACCCCACAGAGGAAGACTGAGCGTGGGCAAGCCTCACATCTTGTGTTTTTCAGGTGTTGCAGCCCTGTCTTAGCAGGGTTTGTCTCGAGGAAGCAGTTGTTTCCCCCATTTTGTTTAGGTTTTACTCTTGTTGATGGTGGGAGGATGTCTAAGGCCAGCTAAACTGTACTGGAAGCTAGCATTACTTTGTTTCGAGTTAAGAAGACTCGATTGTGCTTGTATGCTATTGCTTTTCCTTATGTCAGTGTTTGTATTTCCGTTACAACTTTTATCCACTGAAGAACAAGAGCGAAGGCTTTCAGTGTTTTATAACCATGGTGATCTTCATCTCCCTTCAGCTAAAAGGCTTGGATTCTACTGGGATTCTACTGGGATTGACTATGTTTGATTTGATATGAGCTAATAATAGCCAAGTATTATTTCAGTCAAAATAGCGCAGATATTGATACATAAACTAATGCTTAACTAGAGGTTTCTTCTATTTATTGTCCTGCTGGGGTCAGAGGACAAGATGTTACTCTTCCACAAGCAATTGTCCTAGAAGATGGTTAATCCCAGAACAGGGAATCGGTACTTGGAAGAAGCCATTATCTTCTCTTTGAGTTTCATGACTGTTGGAGCTGAACTATGGGTATGGTGGATCAGTTGAAGGGAACTTCCTTTGGAAGGGGGCAGACTGGTCTCAGCATATGATGAAAAATGGTGACTAAACATAGAACATCCTTTCTGGGATTCCCTGATAGTGTCTGGGTCAGGACCTATGGATTTATACTAGCAATTTTAAGTTACTCTGTCTGAATTATTCCCAAGCCAATAGGAAAGCCTTGGTAGAAGATGGATCCTGATTTTTCTTACTCTATGTAAAATTAAGGGACGACCTTCTTCTGTCTTTTAGATAAAGTTATAGAGGGGAGGGAAGAGGCTGTTTGAAGGAAGCCAGTTTAGAGACGCAGGCAGTTATCATCAGTGCAACAAACAGTGGACTGAGGAGCAGAACTAAGAACTACAGTAGAAAAAAATATGACTGTATTATTTGAATAGGGCCTGTGGGTACATGCTTTGGAATTCAAAAGTTCCATTCTTAGATAGTATCTTTGAGGAAGTCTCATGTTCATAAACAGGTCAAAGATTATTTATAGCAATGTGTTTATAAAAGCAAAAACAATTGTGTATGCAAACAAAAGCCAAAATAATAAAGATAGAAATAAAATAACAGAAAAACAAAAACAAAAACATCCATGGACAAAGGATTAAGTAGATAGAATTGTGGCCTATTTATAAAACTGAACATCATGTGGCAATGAGTACGAGTGAGCCAGAGCTACATGTATAAAATAGAAGCAACTGCTAGGAAATTATGATGTTACATGAAGAAAGTTAGTTGCAAAGGTCTATGTCATATAGGATTCTACAGATTGTTGGGGATATAGATAAGTATGTATATATTACATATACACATGATATAAACTATAAGGAAATGTATATACATAATAAACGCCAACTGTAGGATAATTTCCTTTCTTCACTTCTGGGAAATAAAGAAAGAGAATGGGACTAGAGAAACCCAAGAAAGGAGGCATTAATGGCATTTACTAGGTTTTAATCTTTAAAAACATTTCCAAGAAAATATGACAGTATTTTGTGAAATGAGTAAGAAGTATATGAGGTTTACTAAATTATTGGCTACACTTTCTGTGTATTTCAACTATTTTGTAATTACAAATTATTTTAAAAGTAAATGTGGCCTGATTTTACCACTAGAGACATACACTTGTCTCTGGAACAAAACAGCAATGAGGAAAAGTTGTGCATACAACTTCTATCTAAATACCTAATGTAAATGACGAGTTAGTGGGTGCAGCACACCAATATGGCACATGTATACATATGTAACAAACCTGCACATTGTGCACATGTACCCTAGAACTTAAAGTATAATAATAAT
>NW_012101309.1:26781-41139 GCF_000951045.1 Mandrillus leucophaeus | reverse complement strand
ATAATAATAATAATAATAATAATAATAATAATAATAATAATAATAGAGGCTGGAGCTCCAGGCATCACAAAAAAAAAAAAAAAGTAATAGTGCAATGACAGCTGACTGAAAGAGTGGATGCCCAAGTCTTGCATTTTTGGCCTTAGCGATCAAAGCCAAGTAAGACCACATTTCTGTTCTCGAGGATCCTTCAGCTTGGTAGATGCTGTACTTATTAGATGCTTGAGGATGTGATACCATGAGGAAGAAATATTGACAGATTCAGATTCCCAAACTTACGTACAGGCAACAACACTGAGTCAAATTTAACAAGATGACACGTTGCAGCAATAAATGCAGTTCCATTCCTGGATTCAGAATGAAAGTTGCTCAACACAGGATGGGGGTCCTAGGTATTGGCAGAAGCCCGACGTCCTAAGGATGGGTTACTGTGTTGGCCAAATACACAAAGGGCTACTGTAGAATATGGAGGTGAGTCTTTTTCTGGGAGCTCCGGCAGGTTAATGTAGGGTCAGAAGTCGAAGGAGGGCCATTTAATCAGAGAATGTAGAACTACTTGGACTTTTGAGCTCAGCCTATAGCAAAGGCATCCGCGTTCCCCCTTGTGTTCTCTCTCTGCTGATTTCTATCCACATAGCAGGTGAACTGCCCTGTTGAACTGCACCCTAAGCTGGCCAGTGTCAGCAGTGAACCACTGCTAAATGCACCTTCATTTGAACCCTGAGTCTACCTTGGTGAGGATAAAGAAGTCTTTGCTTTGTGCATAAAGCACTAAAAAGTGGCACTTGGCCTCAAGCAATAAAAATGATTGATGGTTATAACTCCCAAGGTGAAACTTTTGGATCCATGGTGATTATTTCAAAATACGACTACACTTTTAAAAAGTGCAGGATAATTTGTTGGGAGAAGAATTGTCTCGACTTTCTTTTGTTAATCAAAATGATTCATGAAAGGATGTGGGGAGGCAAGAGTATTAAGAAAATATCATATTAAAAGTGGAAATTGAACCTTTTGTTAAGGTCGGACAGTAACGTATTACAATTCACTGGGATATACGTACATAAATATAGGAAATATATACATGTATTTTTTTTCATAAAACCCTGACTCTCTGAGACAGAAGAGAAAGACTCCAGAGCAAAGTTTTCATATTAATTAAAGAGTTCAATACTATTGTTTTTTTCCTGTTGTTTGTTTTATATCAACAGGCAAGATTAGAATAGATTAGACTGTATCCCAGGATGGAAGAATAATTCTGTTTCCTGAAGCTTTTATTCAGAGCATGAGTGTGTGCGTGTGTGCATATGCATCTTGTAAAATGTAGCTTGTAGTGTAGAGGCATAATTTATATACAGTAAAATGCATAAATACTAGGGGCATAGTTCTACAATTTATACATATATGTATACACTCATGCAATCACACCCGATTAAATTAGAAAAGTGTCTATTTTCAGAAACAGTTTCTGATTTTTTACAATAGATTTATCCATCTTTAAATTTTAGTCCTCTTTCTTTGCAATCACTTGCTGCTCTTTTTAAAAATCTAACTGAACAATGAGATCACTTGGACTCGGAAGGGAACATCACACACCGGGGCCTATCACAGGGAGGGGAGAGGGGGGAGGGCTTGCATTGGGAGTTATACCTGATGTAAATGACGAGTTGATGGGTGCTGACGAGTTGATGGGTGCAGCACGCCAACATGGCACAGGTATACATATGTAACAAACCTGCACGTTATCCACATGTACCCTAGAACTTAAAGTATAATTAAAAAAAAAAATCTCTGTTACTCAGCATCCTTTATCCTCTCTTCTCAGTTGTATTTCCTTTTTCAAATTTTAAAACAATTGCAAAGTTACAGCTGACATGTTTAACACCAGCTGAAGCTTTCATTTTAATGAAGATAAAATTCACATACCATAAAATTCACTCACTGAAAGTATGTAATGCAATGGTTTAACATTTTTATATTTTTAAAATTTATTTTTAATTGACAAATAATAATTGTATATATCTGTTTTTGACATATACAATGACATATACAATGACAATGTGACATTCTGATATATGTTTACAATTCAGTGGTTTTTGGTATAGTCACAAAGTTTTGGAATAATCACCACAATTTAATTCCAGAACAGTTACATTGGTATAAACTCCACATTTCACACTTTCCCCCCATCTCCTGACCCAGACCCTGGTAATTACTTATCTATTCTTAAAAATTACATTTTTGTTTATTTATTTATCAATTGATGGAAATTTGGGTTGTTTCTACTTTTTGGCTGTTACAAATAATGGTCCCATGAATATTCATGTACAAGTTTATGTTTGGACACGTTTTTATTTCTTTTGGTTCTATACTTAGGAGTGGAGTTGCTATGTATGAACTCTATGTATAGCTTCTTTTAAAATTTTATTTGAAAAAATTGACAATAATTGTACATATTCATGGGGTACATAGTGATGTTTCCATATATATAATATGTGGTGACCAGATCAGGGTAATTAGCATATCCATCATCTGAAACATTTATCATTTCTTTGTGTTGGAAATGTTCAATGTATTTATAACTTTTTGAGTCATTACCAAACCGCCTTCCAAAGGGACTGTGCCATTTTGCATTCCCAGTAGCAATGAAGGAGGGTTCCAGTTTCTCTACATTCTCATTATTCTTGTTAGTGTTCACTTTTTTTGATTATAGCCATCTCATTTGATATGAAGTGCTATGTCATTGTTTTAATTTACATTATCTGAATGACTAAAACATTGAACATATTTTCATGTGCTGATAGGTTACTGGTATATCTTCTTTTGAGAATTCTCCATTCACATCCATTATGCATTTTTAATAGAATTATTTTTCTTTTTGTTGTTGAGTCGTAAGAGTTAAAAATACTTATTTTTATATATTCTGCATAATAGTCCTTTAAAAGAGAGATAATTTACAAATATTTTTCCCATTTTGTTGGTTTTATTTTGACTTGTTTGATTATATACTTTCAGGCATAAAAGCTTAAGAATTTGAAGTTCAATTCATTCATTTCTCTCTTTTGTTGCTTGTGTGTTTGATGTCTCCCCCTGGGCTTTTCTTTGTGGAAAGTTATTTGATTAATAATTCAATGTTTTCACATGGTGTAGCCCTGTTCAGATTTTCTATTTCTTCTTGACTCACTTTAGGTAGTTCATGTCTTTCTGGAAATTCATCCATTTTAATCAAGTAATTTAATTTGTTGTCATAAAATTGTTTAAATAATAGTATTGCTTTATAGGCCATTTTATTTCTGTAATTGATAGTAATATTCCATCTTTTTTTCTTGAATTTAGTGTTTTGAGTCTTCTCTATTTTATTTGTCAGTGTAGCCAAAAGGTTGTCAATTCTGTTGATCTGAAAGAACTGTTGCTTTGATTTTCTCTATTGTCTTTATATATTCTATATTGTGTATTTCTACTCTAATCTTTATTGTTTTTTTCCTGGTGCTTGTTTTGGGTTCAGTTTGCTCTTTGTTTTTTCTTTAAGTTTTAGATGGTTATTGATTTAAGATCTTCTTTTTTTTTAATGTAGGTGTCCTATAAGTTTTGGTGTGTAGCGTTTTCATTTCCACTCATCTTAAAATACTTTTATATTATCTTTGTGATTTCTTATTTGACCTATGATTGTTTCAGAGCATGTTGTTTAATTTCAGTGTATTTTGAATTTTTCAACATTCTGTTTATTATTGATTTCTAATTTCACTCTAATATAAAGAACATAGTTTGATTTCATTCCTTTTTATTTATTGATTTATATTATGACATAATACATGGTCTATCCTGGTGAATGGTCCATGTAAATTTGAAAATAATGTATATTCTGCTATTGTTGGGTGGAGTGTTCTATAGATGTCTGTTATGTCTAGTTAATTTGTAGTATTATTCAAAATTATCTATTTTCTTGTTAATCTTCTGCTTAGTTGTCCTATTCATAATTAAAAGTGAGGTAGTAAAGTCCCCAATTATTTTTTTTACATTATTTCTCTTTTTAATTCTTTCAGTTTTTGTTTCACATATTTTAGGATTCTGCTGTTCAGTTTGGTGCATATATTTTTATAATTTTTATTTATTTTTGGTGAAGAAACAAACATTTTGAGCCTTTTATCATAATAAAATGATAACTTTATTTCTCTCTTTGTATTTATTGACAAATTTTGTCTCAAGGTCAATTTTGTCTGATATTAACATAGCCACTGAATCTCTCTTTTAAATGTTGTTTTAATGTATGATTTATTTTACTTACTTATTTATTTATTTATTTATTTTACTTTTAAGTTCATTTCTGCCTTTGAGTCTAAATCGTGTTTCTAAATTGAACCCAGGAGGTGGTTCACTGCAACCTCCACCTCCTGGGTTCAAGTGATTCTTGTGTCTCAGCTTCCCAAGTAGCTGGGACTACAGATGTGTGCCACCATGCCGGGATAATTTTTGTATTTTTCGTAGAGACAGGACTTCACCATATTTACCAGGCTGGTCTTGAACTCTTGACCTCAAGTGATCCACCCACCTCAGCCTCCCAAAGTGCTTGGATTACAGGTATGAGCCATTGTGACCAGCCCAATTTTAAATCTCTATCTTTTGCTGGAGTATTTGGTCCATTTACATTTAATGTAGTTAATGACATAACAAGGTTTATATCTAATTTTTTGCTGTTTGTTTACTGTATGACATGTCATTTTTGATCTGCTATTTTTTCATTGTTGCCTTCTTTTAGGTTAAACTTTTTAATATGCCATTTTAATCTCCTTATGCTTTCTTTTACTGTATCTTTTTTTTGAGTAGTTTTCTTAATGATTTTCCTTAGGATTATAATTAGCATTTGCATTTATAACAATCTATTGAATTAGGACACACTTAATAATATACAAAAACTTTGCTTTATGTAGCTCCAGTTTCTTCCTCCCTTGTTTGTGCTATTATTGTCATACATGTTACATCTTCATACATTTTATGCTGATCTACATAGATGTGCAATTATTACTTTGTGCAGTTGTCTTTTAAATAAGACAGTAAAGGAAAAGTATTAGAAACAAAAAAGCACATTTATCCTGTCTTTTATGTCTACCTATGTATTTACATTTACAGGTGCTTTTTATTTCTTCATGTAAATCCCTTTAGCATTTCTATTAGGGAAGTTTAGTTAACACATTCTTTCACATTTTGTGTATCTGAAATATCTTCTAGTTTATTTTTAAATATTAATTTTGCTATATATAGAATTCTTCATTGACAGTCTCTTTCTTTGTGCATTTTGAATGATATATCACTGTCTTCTGTAGGGCTTCTAATGAGAAATCAGCTGTTTATCTATTAAAGGATCTCTGGCATATGAAGTCACTTCCACTGCACTTTTTAAAATTATCTTTTTGTCTTTGTCTTTCAACAGCTTAACAATTATGTGCCCAGATATGTACATCTTCAATTTTCTCTCATTTGGAGTTTGTTATGCTTGTTGGATGTGCAGATTAATATTTTTCATAAAGTTTGGAAGTTTGTAGGTATTATTTCTTTAATTATTCTTTTTGCTTTTCTTTATTCTTTCTCTCCTTCTGCAAATCCCATTGTGCTTATGTTGATATTCTTGACAGTGTCCCACAGGTATCTAAGATTGTTCATTCTTTGTTTTTTTTTGTTGTTGTTTTTTTTTTTTTTTTTTTTTTTTTTGATCCTCAGACTGGCTGGTCTCAATTAACCTGTCTTAAGATTAATTTATTATTTTGCCCACTCAGCTCTGTTTTTGAACTTCTCTAGTTAATTTTTCATTCCAGCTATTGTGCTTTTTGACTTCATAATTTGTATTTGGTTCTTTTAAATAATTTGTTTATTGATATTCTTTATTTGGTGACACAGCCTTATAAATACATTCCTTTACTTCTTTAAACATGATTTATATAAGTTTTGAACACATTTATATTGACTTTGAATCTTTGTCAGGTAAGTCCACCTCTGAACTTCTTCATAGAGAGTTTCTAATCTAGACTTTTTGAGGCATGGTTTCTGTTGACTGTCTTTTTTTTTTCTCCTATATATGTGCAATATTTTCTAGTTTCTTGGTTTGTCTCATTAATTCTTGTGGGAAAAAATGGACATTTAAATAATGTTTCAACTCTGGAGACCAGATTCTTCCTCATTCCAAGGGTTTGTTATCATTATTTTTTTCTGTTTGTTTAGTGACTTTCTTAAGTGGATTCTTTCAAGTCTGTATTCTTTTGTCACATGTGGTCACTGGTGTCTCTGAACAGTTAGCTTAATGGTCAGCTAGTGTTGGGACAGATATTTCTTAAATGCTGGAATCATGAAGCTTCTCAGTCTTTGCTGAAAGGTTCTGTATATGTATTAATACATGACATAAAAACTTGCCTAAGCACTTTACAACTCTGCCTTAGCCTTTGCTTCCTGTTTGTTTAGAGCTTCAAAATCAGTCAGTGGTGAGGACTTAGGGTTTGTCAGCTCTTTTCTAAGCATGCACGTATTCCTGGGCATGTGCAAAGCCCTATGCATTCACAGGCTTCTTTGATTCCCAGAAATATGTTGAAGCTTTTCAAAACTCCCTATGGACATCTCACTCCCCAACTCTTCTTTTATGTTTTTTTGTTAGCTTGTTGTTTGCCCCAACTATTATCACCACTTTGCGCACCTGAGGTTAAACAATTCCTTTTTTTTTTTTAAACAAACAGCACTGAGATAAGGGCTGTTTGCATCTGGAGAGCTCTGAGCCAAGAAAAATGCTCTGGAAATGAAAATGGAGTTTTCAGGGAACTTCCAGGTTTGTCAGATAATGACAAATCTCTGAGAATAGGGATTTGGAAAAAGCCCAACCTTGATCAAACCCCTCCATTGACTGTGAGGCTGCTGTTTTTCACCTTGATTGTGAGCTGTTAGTTTTCTAGGCTACCATGGAGCTGGAGAGAAGGTAATGGGTTTAGGGTAAATTAAAATGCCACAAAAACGTCCTATGCTTTTTTCAGCTATTTTGCTTGAATAAATGTTCAAGTTATTTTGCTTGAATAAATGTTCCCTACACTGTTTCAAGCCTTTGGTTAATGTCAAGAGTCCTGAAAAAGTTAATTTTGGAAATTTTGCTAGCGTTCTTGTTGCTTTTGTGGAAGAGAGGCTGGGGAGGTTTTCACTACTTCATTTTTCCTAATGATGTCTGTTTATTTTATTTTATTATTTATTTATTTTTTACTTCTCCCTCTGTTTATTCTTCTTTCCCTCCTTCTTCTTTTTCTTGGGGGGTCTAAATTACCTGACACAAGAGAACAGTAACAGTCATTTACTGGCTTCTGCTATGTAGCAAGTTACCTGCCATTTGACCTACACATACTAGAAGGGTTAGCATAAACTACAGCTCACTCAGCATCCTCTCTTCTGACAAAAAGTGAATGTAGAGGCCAGGCGTGGTGGATCACACCTGTAATCCCAGCACATTGGGAGGCTGAGGTGGGTAGATCACTTGAGGCCAGGAGCTCGAGACCAGCCTAGGCAATCCAGTGAAACCCCATCTCTACTAAAAATACAAAAATTTAGCTGGGCATGGTGGTGCGTGCCTGCAATCCCAGCTACTCGGGAGGCTGAGGCAGGAGAATTGCTTGAACCTAGGAGGCAAAAACTTCAGTGAGCTGAGATCATGCCACTGCACTCCAGACTGGGCAACAGAGCCAGGCTCTGTCACAAAAAGAAAAAAAAAAAGTGAATCTAGAAAAGCTTTTAAATCATATTTTCTGCTTTATTTTTCTTCTCAATTTTTACTTAAAAATATTTGAGGATTTCAAATGCCCGTCAATGATAGATTAGATTAAAAAAAGTGTGGTACATATACACTGTGGAGTACTATGCAGCCATAAAAAAAGGAATGAGATAATGTTCTTTGCAGGGACACGGTTGAAGTGGAAAGCCGTCATCCTCAGTAAACTAACACGGAAATAGAAAACCAAACACCGCATATTCTCACTCATAAGTGGGAGTTGAACAATGAGACCACATGGACACAGGGAGGGGAACAACACACACTGGGGCCTGTTGGCAGGGCAAAGGGGAGGGAGTGCATCAGGACAAATGACTGATGCACATGGGGCTTCATACCTTGGTGACAGGTCGATGGATACAGGAAACCACCATGGCACACGTTTACCTATGTAACAAACAGCATTTGCTGCACATGAATCCAGGAACTTAATGCAAAATAAAAAAAGAAATTTGAGGATTGTTTACTTCATATATTTATATATGAAGACTATTATATAAATGTAATGTATATCTTATAAATATATATTCCGTAATATATTTCTTATATAGTATATATACTCATTTTATATAAAATTGTTTGAATTTAAATATTTTAAATTTAAGATATAAATTTTAAAATATTTTTCTTCGTTTATTTTCTTAACTAATTCATTTTTTGAAAGGACAAAGGAGGATAATTTGTAAGTGAAAAATGATGTTTTCTGTCATATCAGCATTTTTATTTTTAACATTGGCATTTTACCTTTAAAAAGTTACTTCTAATATGGAGAAGGTTTTCTAGTTCAAAATGTCAACCAGTTATAACATACACATACAAGTATATTTTAATACTTTTTTATCATGATAAAATGTACATAAGCATTATCATTTTAACCATTTTTATATGTACCGTTCAGTGGCTTTACATTCACAGTGTTATGCGGCCATTACCTCTATCCGTTGCAATAACTGTTTTCATTTTCCCAAACTGAAATTCTGCACCTGTTAGATAATTTCTCATTATCTCCTTCCCACAGCCATCAGAAAACATCATTCTGTTTTCTGTCTCCATGAATTTGACCACTCTAGTAACTCCTATAAGGAGAATCATACAGTATTTGTCTTTTTGTGTCCGGCTTATTTCACTTAGCATAACATCCTCAAGGTTCATCTATGTGGGATTTCTATAAATTTCATTCTATATTGCATATATATATATTCCACTAGATAATGTGTTCCCTGAGGGCAGGGATTACATTTTTAATTCCTTTGTGTCTCCAGTGCAAATGCAAGTTTGATAAATGAGTAAATTAACACTTATAACTTTAGTTTATTTTTCAGCAAACATTTTGTCAGCATTCACAATGATTTTTTTTTAAAACAAATTTTTGTTTCCTGAGTTGTAAAAGTTTAAACTGTTCCCTGATTGCCATCTCAAAACTCTTCATTCAGCAAAATTCAGACACCAATCTTTTGTTGTTTGTTTTTAACATTTTGGCTAACAGAACTATTGCCCATTAGAGCAGAATGATTTCTCTATATTGACGGGCTGTCAAGCAGGACGGTATCCTTAGGCTGACTTCAATGTCAACAGCTTAATGGATGCCAACAACTATCCACGTTTTAGATAGATTTTCTTATTATTTTTTCCAGATATACAATTAAGTTTGGGAAGTAATATTTCAAAGTGAGTATAATTGTGTTACAAATTATTCACTAACTTTTTCTTAAATTTATAGTAGTTGCTTGCCAGCTAAGATGCTGTTTTCTTATTTATAAAGCATGACTTTTTCTTACAAAGTTACTTTCTGTAAATATTGATTTTATGAATCCCTTCACTTTTGTTCTCTACTAGCATCAACAGACAATTCCACATGACTGGAAGAGCCTCATATTCTCTGTGTTTTAGCAAACCTGGTTGTATCACCTGATGTAGTTAAAAGCAATGAATCATTTCCCAGATATGGACTGGGAAAATATAAAGGAGTCCATTTGAAATCCGCTCAGTGACTGGGCAATATTGACGGTATTCTCCGTGGTTTAATTTCATATTTCACTTCTTTTTAGAATGCCTTCTGAAGTCTTTTTTGTACAGTTATAACAGAAACAGACTTGTTCATTTTTTTTTTTCAAATCTTAGCACCTACTTGATTCCAAAAAGTTATAAAGGATTTTTGATTCTTTTAAATAAAATTTCTTTCTTCTTTTCATTCCTGTTGCACATTCTTTTATGTCTTATCCCTAGCAGATGTAAATGCTTTACACTTTCTCTTCTTTCTATTCTGTCCTGAAAACACCGGGCATCCTCCTGGGTGCTCTTCATTTTCATATTTCCATAGACAAGATTATTTGTTTCCGGCTTGTATTCCTAATAGCCGTGTGAGTTTGATTAACTTCCTTGAGCCTTCTGAATCTCTGAAACCAAGCAATGATATCTCTCATGAGATTTTTCAAAGAAAGAATGAGAAAAAAGATTTTAAAAAATATGTGCCTGATGTAAGAAAGTTAACTTTTTTCTCTTTTCAATTCCAATAAAATTTGAAATATTCAAATCACACCTATTATTTTCTATTTTATTTAATTGCATAGCTTTCTATATCTGCCTCTTCAAAAATATAAATTGCTAAGTCTGAACAATTGAGTTTCCCTGTATTTAATCTCCTGCAGTTATATGCTACATGTTATAGAGAGTAATTTTGATTTATTTAATAGTAACTCAGTAAATCTTAATTATTCAATAATAACATAAAGTGATTCAGAAAAAGGCCATCAGCATTCAAAATTTCTACCATTCAGTCACTTAATAGTAGTTATCATAACAGATGAGCAAATTATAGTCTTTATAGACTTAAAGACTTATCGTGATAATGGCTTTTTAGCTCTCAAAGTCACATGAAATATTTTCTCTTTTTAAATAAAATATTGCTATTTGTTTTCAAGAGAGCTAAAACCAAGCATTCAGTATTTTAAAAACTGTGTGTTTTACTGCATCTTGAAAGAACAGTTACCTAGAAAGTGATGGCAAATATAGTCTGCTAATAGTGTACACTTAATCAGCAAATATGAACTTGCTGTCCACTTGGGTGGATATATTTTTTCATCATAAATTTCATACACATTTAAACTCAACCTTTTCATATTCTGAAATACATCACTCTGGCAATTTTTTCATAGATGATGCTGATGTAAAATTCTTTTTATGAACATCTTACATGGACATGGTACCTATTAATTTCAGAAATAATTTTATATATTTTAATTATATGGGCATTCCATGTAACTGTCAATTTGTATTGATAACTCAAAAAAGTGATGGAATCCTATTAGTGTGTGCATTATTGTTGGACAAAACTTGTAGGTGCATAATGCATGTGTTACATAAAGTTTAGTTTAATCCACACATTCTAGGTATGATGTATTATAACAATCTTTCAAGTGTCAGTTTATTAGATATAAAAAGATGGGCATTTGGGTCAATCTCTGTGTTAGGCCCTATCAGACTAATTCACTCAGCATCCTCTTTATCCTATTTTGCATTTTATTTTTATTGTGGTAAGGACACTTAAGGTGAGATCTACCCTCTTACCACATTTTTAAATGTACATGATAGAACTGCTTCTTACAGGCACAATGATATGCAGCAGATCTCAAGAACACACTCATTTTATGAAACTGAAACTTCCTAACTGTCGAAGAGCATCTCTCCTTTTTTCCCTCTCTGAGTCCCTGGCAAATACCACTATACTCTCTGTTTCTGTGAGTTTGACTGCTTTATGTACCTCATACAAGTGGCGTCGTGCAGTTTTTGTCCTTTGATGACTGGCTTATATCACTTAGCATAATGTCCTCCAAGTTCACCCATGTTATATCTAAAAGAAGGAAGACAGGATCTCAATGAGGTGTCTGCACTCCCACGTTCACTGCAACATAATTCACAATAGCCAAGATTTGATAGCAACCTAAATATTCATCAATAGGTGAAGAGGTAAAGAAAATGTGGTATACACATACAATGGACTATTATTCAGCTATATAAAGAAGGAAACATTCACGATGTCTTCTGATATTTGTGTCTCTTCTTTGCTAGTCTTCTCTGGCATATGTTATACCATATGTATTCTTGTAAACTGTCTCAAAATAATTTTTTTTGGAATGAGGCTGTGTATATATAACTATAATAAATCCATGAATGTTAGAAGATGTCATGAATATTTCCTCCTTTTTTATGGCTGGATAATATTTTATTGTATATATGTAACACATTTTCTTTATCCATTTGATATAGTTTGCCTGTGTCCTCACCCAAATCTCATCTTAAATTATAGCTCCCATAATTCCCATGTGTTGTGGGAGGGACCCAGTGGGAAATAACTGAATCATGGGAGTGGTCTTCCCCTTACTGTTCTCACTGTAGTGAATAAGTCTCATGAGATCTGATGATTTTATAAGGGGTTTCCCCTTTAATTGGCTCTCGTTCTCTCTTGTCTGCCACCATGTAAGATGTGCCTTTTACCTTCTGCCATGATTGTGAGGCTTCCCCATGTGGAACTGTGAGTCCGTTAAACCTCTTTTTCTTTATAAATTACCAAGTCTTGGGTGTGTCTTTTCAGCAGCCTGAGAACGAACATTTATCTAATACACCATTTATCTATCCATTAATATGTAGGAGACAGTTTACAAGAATATAAATAGTGCAACATACACATCAACTTGATTGATCAAGTTGATTTTAACAAGGAAAAAGTTTTAAAAGGTAAAACATTTCCAGTAGGAAACGGCATAACAACAACAACAACAAAAAGTAAGAGCTCAAAGTGAGAAAAAAGTATTTATGTCTATATGCCATTGACAAATACTTCCTCAATGGTGCAACTTCCTAATGATACAATATAATCACAACATCAAAAGCATTAAAAAAATGACAACAATATCAAGATTTTCTCCTTACTCATCACAGATTGGGCTTACCTTCTTTTTTCTGTAACACTTGTAAATTTTTATTTTTTATTTTGATTCAATTAATATGTGTACAAGGTAAAAAATTGGAAAAGTAATAAAAATGTCACCAAATGAAGGCAAAACAATTTTCCATTTACTTTCCCATCCAATTGGTAACCAAATTTGTACATTTCTTGTTATCTTGTTATCTACTTTTGGAGATATTCTTTGCAAATGAAAGCACCTATGTGTTTTTTTCTCCTTTTTCATTTATCAATATAACTTTAAGATCATTTGAGAATTGCTTTTAGAGGATGTACAATATTCCATCGTGTGGAAGTTCCCTGACCTTTCTAGTAATTATCTTATTTAAAAAAAATAAACCTTGAGTTCATACTCTTCCCCAACACTATTTCTATGACCTTGGGAAAATTATTTTAACCTTTTTGGGTTTAAGTTTCTCTGTTTGCAAAATAAATACTGATCTGGAACATTAGGACTGGGACTATTTATGTTGTAAGAGATTTTCAGGAGGTCACAGAGTCCATTTTCTTGACACCACGTAGGGACCACACTTACCTCAACAACAGCGTCTGTGTTTTTAACACAGAATAGAAAAAAAATCTGAGTGCTGGCATAGTTAGAGGCTTAGTTATGAGTCTAGAAAGTAGGACATTAGAGCTGACCCTGTTGCTAAATCACTCGAAGTCTTGATCCCTTACAGTGTCCCTGAGCACTATGGGGCAGTGAGGGTGAGTCAGGCATCATGCTGGAAGTTGGGGTTAAGTGTTAACAGTTGTTATACACAGTTTATGGAAATTACACATAAACTGTCGACAGTCAAAAAACATACACATATGTGAGACATAATGTAAAATTCATACCTGAGTGTAGACAGCCAAGAGAAAACTCCCCCACAAACCCAAAAGAGATACAACATCATTATGGTTGTGATAGGTGAACCTAGAGACAGTAATAAAGTGATAATAGACTGCAGTCCTCAAACTTTGCACTGTGTTACTCTGGGTGAAAAACCGCAGGCCTGCCTGTGGCATGTTAATTTTTTGAGGGAAACAGGGCAAGAGCCAACAACTGTCGCATGCCACACAAGCTACTTGAGAGAGCTCACTGTTTCAGCCTCAGACAGTGCTGCATCTCTTCTGCTGACATATCTCTATAAGATTGCTTTTTTATTCCTTCTGTGACAAAAGGTGAGACCTTTGTGAAAGTGAATGTGGAAGGGAAATGAGCATGGAGGTTTCTGGGAGTGAGCAGTTACGCAGCCTGAATAGGGGCACATTTTCTATTAGTAAGTTATGGCTATGGGTGGTTGTTGAAGGATGGAATACAAATATCATCTTTCTCTTTCAATTTATATCTATTGCCTTTTCAAATGGTGACTATGTTGTTCGTCTCTAAATAGGCTGAGTCTCACTGCTTCATAAATGAAACTACAAGGTCTTCCTCTTGACCTAGAGGTGCTCTTGCCGGGAAAGTCGGAGGAGCTCTGTGACAGGGAGACACTTTATTTATTTATTTTTTTTATTTTTTTTATTTTTTTTAAATTTATTTATTATTATTATACTTTAAGTTGTAGGGTACATGTGCGTAACGTGCAGGTTTGTTACATATGTATACTTGTGCCATGTTGGT
>NW_012101309.1:8622-26236 GCF_000951045.1 Mandrillus leucophaeus | reverse complement strand
GCCATTCTAACTGGTGTGAGATGGTATCTCATTGTGGTTTTGATTTGCATTTCTCTGATGGCCAGTGATGATGAGCATTTTTTCATGGGAGACACTTTAAATAGGGTGTTAGATGAGGGTTCTCTGAAGAGCAGATAACGCGAGAGGAGAGCTGCAGAAGGAGAAGGAGGCTTTTGAATGGAGAGCGAGTGCAGGGGTCCTGAAGACAGAGTGACCTTGGTGTTTTAAGAGAAAAGAGGAGGTAGGTGTGTCCAGGCTGCAGTGGGTGAGAGGCGAGGGACATGGGATAACATTGAAGCTGGAGGCAGGTGCCTGGCATGCAGGGCTTTGAGGCTCACCATTAGGAGTGTGGATTTTATTCTAAAGGTAACAGGAAGCAAATGAGGTTTTAAGACGGGGAAATAACTTGACTCACACGTGAGTTGTGTGTGGCAGGTGGATGGTGGGGAGACGGCGGCACGAAGGTGGTGGAAGAGTGAGTGGTACCCAATGGCTAGAGATGGAGATTTGTGATGGTCCAGGGTGGAAATGGTGACAGTCCAAGCTAAACTGATGGGAATAAATGGAATTAGGCAATTAAAAATATGGGTTGGGTGCAGTGGCTCACACCTATAATCCTAGCACTTTGGGAGGCCGATGCAGGGGGATAACTTGGGGTCAGGAGTTTGAGACCAACCCCGCCCACATGACAAAACCCCATTTCTACTAAAAACACAAAAAATTAGCCAGGCGTGGTGGTGCATGGATGAGCTACTCAGGAGGCTGAGGCAGGAGAATTGCTCAAACCCAGCAGGTGGAGGTTGCAGTGAGCGGAGACTGCACCACTGCACTCCAGCCTGGGTGACAGAGTAAGACTCCATCTCAAAATAATATGTTTTGGTAATAAAATTATCAGGGCCATTGTAGGAATTTTTATACAGGAAAAATCGAGGGAAATATCTAGGTTTGCATCTTCAGCAATATGGTAGATGTTGCTACCATTTACCAAGATGGACAAAAGCAGGAGGACAGTCGTTTGTGGGGACTGTCAAAAACTCTGGTTAGAAATGAGGGCTTAAATGCAAATGTAAACCCTCTTTGGTTCTAACATACAATAGCGCGTTGGTCTGCAGTGATGTCACCCAGCTCGCAGAAGGGAAAGAAGTTGAGGGCTTTGGGTCTATATTGGCCAAAGGCTGGGAAACAGAGCAGTCACAGATGGAGCGTATTCAACCCCAAAACAGCTTCCTAGGGGGATTCACAGAGGCTTCTGGTTGAGCCAGCCTTGAAGTGTTTACGTAAAATATAGGACAGGTCGGGGAGAAGGAAGCTGAAGAAATCCATGTTCAGGGGTGCCCTCAAATCTGAAAAGGAGTTTCAGTAACTACAAGTTTAGCAAGCGCCCGGGAGCCATGAGGAATTCTATAATCTCAGTCAGCAGATAGACATAAAGTACTTCCAAGTTGCAGAATGGAAGATTAAGAATAAAAAACAGGTGGTAAGGTTGTTTTAAACGAAAGATTTTGAAGTTATTTCTTTTCTTTTCTTTCTTGCTTTTTTGTGTGTTTGTTTTTTGAGATGGAGTTTCACTCTATCACCCAGGCTGGAGTGCAGTGGCACAATCTTGGTTCGCTGCAGCCTGCAACTCATGGGTCGAAGCAATTCTCCTGCCTCAGCCTCCCGAGTACCCGGGATTACAGGCACCTGCCACCACGCCTGCATAATTTTGTGTGTGTGTATTTTTAGTGGAGATGGGGTTTCATCATGTTGGCCAGGCTGGTCTTCAACCCCTGACCTCAAGTGATCTGCCCACCTTGACTTCCCAAAGCGTAGGGATTACAGGTGTGAGCCACTGCACCTGGCCTGAAGTTATTTATAATAGAAGAAAACCTAAGCAAAATTCAGCAACAGCAACGACAAACTGATACTTTCAACTAGGTGAGAATCCGTGGCTTTGTTCTCTTAATTTTACTCCTGTGACATGGTTAGGCTTTGTGTCCCCACCTAAATCTCATCTTGAATCACAATCCCCAGGTGTTGAGGGAGAGGCCTGGTGGGAGGTAATTGGATCATGGGGGCGGGTTCTCCCATGCTGTTCTCGTGGTAGTGAGGGAGTTCTCACGAGATCTGATGGTTTTATAAGGGGCTCTTCCCCTCTTTGCTTTTCTCATACTCTCTTCTGCCACCTTGTGAAGAAGTTGTCTGCTTCTTCTCCGTCTGCCATAATGGTAAGTTTCCTGAGGCCTCCTAGCCATGCTTCCTGTTAAGCCTGCAGAACTGTGAGTCAATGAAGCCTTTTCCCTTTATAATTATCCAGTCTCAGGTAGTATTCATTGTAACAGTGTAAGAACAGATTAATACACCCAGGACTCAAAGGAATAGGCCTTTTGCATCTTTAATTTTTCCCCCCAAATCGGAAACAAATATAAGAGAAATATAGGAAAGCCATAAAATGTGCTTTGTGGTTTTTAGATACAGAGCAATGGAACTGAAAATTCTGTCCTAATAACTTGCTTTCAAGAAATGTCATTTTAGTATTAGCTGTCTTAGTTATTTTGATAAAGCAATATCACAAAATAAAAGAATAAAATGAAATAAGGCCTTATGCTCATACTCATGTGCTCCCTGCCAAGGTAATACAGATCCCTGGACATCCACGTGGCCTTGCTTCTATCCACAATCATGCAGAAAGTGAAATATTGATCCTGGTTTTCTTCAGTGTGGGGTGGGGGGGGATTCCTTTATTCTATTTCCTGAAATACTTTCCATATTCACACACTGCCAAGGCAATTCCATGGATGTGATGTTTCCTGCCATTTTCTCTCCTTATGAAAGCTGATTTCTCTCTTGAGCACTATTTTGGGAGAGCTCCCTGACCTCGCTGGAGAAGACCAGAGGAAGCAGCAGGGAAACCCAAAGGCACTTTGGACCCCTGAGCCGCATGTTGGAGTGTGTGTTGGGGGAGGAGGGGGGCACTTTGGACCCCTGAGCCGCGTGTTGGAGTGTGTGTTGGGGGAGGAGGGAGGCACTTTGGACCCCTGAGCCGCGTGTTGGAGTGTGTGTTGGGGGAGGAGGGAGGCACTTTGGACCCCTGAGCCACGTGTTGGAGTGTGTGTTGGGGGAGGAGGCGGCGGGAATTCAGTTAGGATGAGCAAGGGAGTCACTTACGAGGGCTGCCAGCTGGCCAGCCGGCTCTCGATCTGTATCACCAAACCTGGGAGTAAAAGGCAAATCTGTTTTCCTAAAAATCCACAGCACAGAGTTACGATTGCTCCAGATTGTATCTTTGTCTCTCCGCAGCTGGAATCTTAATTGGCTGTGCTATTTCTGTCACAGCTGCTGGAAATTCTGCCCTTTCTCAAGCTGCTCTGCCTCTTCCGTGTCCGCGGCACTTCAGATGCGTTGAGGTTTTGTCGTTGGAACAAAATTGTTGATTGGTGCGCTTCTCATTGATGAGGAAGCCTGCCTGTAGGGACCACTCAGGAGACCAGGGAAAAATGAGCTGCCGGAGGAAGAAGACTTTAAATAAAAGTTGAACAAAACTGCAGCGGAAGCCGGGGAGAGTCTTTTAAAGAGGTGGCTTAAGGCAGGGGTTTGCCTAATAGGATGCAGGTCTCACAGGAGCTAATTATTAGGAGACAGTGATGAGGCTCAGTGGCAGGTGAGCTGGGGCTTCTCTGAAATCAGATGAGACACTTCTGCAGGTGCCTGGCCATGGACGGCCGATGCGAAGCCCAAGTGGTTTCAATTGCCTCCTTGATGATTTCTGAATCTGGGTGTGGAGCTCATTTCCTGAAATCAAATGAACTCCAAGTCTTAGCTCACTAGCAAGGAGGGAGAGGTCAGGTGGACAGGGTTCAGTTCTGGCTGCCTTCTAGACTGTAAGATCTGCATCCTGCTTTTGTGGAGTGGTTGGAAATTCCCTGGGTGAATCCCAAGTTAGGAGGTAAGGGTTCCCTTGGGTTGTCCTAAGGGCTTCAGTAGCTCATTTCCCCACCAGGTGCCAGTCTCTCTAATCGGATGGTTTTAGACGAGGTTTTCATTAAAATCTTCTCCATTTCTTACATTCTCAAAGCCTTACCTCCTTGGAGCTTTCCCCCCGCCCACATTGGGATTTGGTATACTGTAAAAGTTGATTTGGAGGTGGGATCTTAGTGCAGAGTAGGCCAACCATCTGCCGCCAGCATTGGAGGTAATAATTGTGTGTCGACTTAGAGTGTATGGCAGGTGCAGAACAAACCCAATCAGAAGATGCTTTTGAAGACCCACCAGGTCATAGGGTGCTAGATAAGAACCATAGTCCATCTAGAAGCAGCCAGCATTTTCACCAGTCCTTGATCATTTGATTAGCAATCATCAAGAACTTTATTTTTCAAAATTGGCTCTTTTGCTCAAATCTCCCTTACAAGTCCATCAGATGTTTACTAAAACCATAACACATCTTAGACATTTTAATCATTTTCATGTCTTTACTAGTAGTTTACTTTTATTAAAATGCGCTTTTTTTTTCTTTGTGAAGTGGGTTTTTCCTACTATATTTTAAGATAGGTTTTCTCCATTTTGAAAAGCTGTAATGTTTTATCTATAATTGAATAAAATCTAGGGCTTATTTAAACAAATTATGCAAGCTAACTTTGATATTTTTAGGGAACGTTTTATCATTCACAAAGAGGAATCCAGTCACTTTGTATCATAGTATATATAACAGAGAATAGGATTTAAGACATTTGAAATACATGGGAAAGGAGGGGACTAAACATAACTTTGCTGTGAGAAAGATGAGACAATTTTATTAAATTGCTTAGCATATTGTCTGAAATGATAAATGGCCAGCAAGTGTTAGTACATAAATGAGCTTTTAAAACATTAATTATTCTATGTTATTTGGAGGGTGAATTAAAAACTGCTTGATGGTTTTCAGGCACATGATAAGTTGGGTGAAATATTAGATATTAATACAAAAGTTTCACCTACTAAACTGAACCAAGAGGGTGGCAAGGCAGTGGAGTATCTTCTGGGTTGGAGCCTGACCCCCTGAATATGAGCTTGCCTCTCTAGCTGCTGTGCTGTTGTGGAGGATTTATTTGCCCTCTCTGTGCCTGGTTGTTCCCATTTGTAAATGGAGGTGATCATTATGTTACCTTTCTCATGGGGTTGTTGTGAAAATTAAATAAGTTATTAGAAAAAAGCACGTAAAACAGTACCTGGCATATATAAAACATGCAAATATTTAATATATGCCATTTGACAAATGCCAAAATGATAGGAATCGATTGGGCAGGAATAAATGTTGAATATTTTCGAAATTAACAATACCCTAGATTCTAAGATGGAATTTTAAGCCAGTGAGTTCATTCCCTACTTTATTGGGAACAAGCCTTAAGAATCCCTAGTAGACATAAGACGGCGTTTCAGTTACTCCGAAGTCAAATTTCCGTCTTCCGCATTTATAGAATGTAATGATCTACCTGGATGCACATGAAGTATCTGAGATCATGAGAAGTGGCAGCCCCAGAGTCTGCACCCCTTTGTCACGGGGAGTTGAGGAACTATGCAGTCACTCTCTTCCCAGGTGTCTGCAATGCAACCGTCTCGGCTGAGCATCTGTTCTGAGATGCACCTGCGAGGTGCTAGGGACTGCCATGGGAAGACTCTGTCTCTATGGTTACAGAGCTTGCACTTGGAGAAATGGGAGGGGGCACAGGGGGAAACAAATATGACATGATTTCACAGAATGTCAGCCCGATGGAATGCACCAGGGAGACACCTGACCAGGCTGGGGGGTGGCAGGGAAAGATCTTCCACCTAGGATGGGATACGCAAGCTGGGAGGGGCAAAGGAGTGCAATGAAGCCTGGCTGGACCAGGTCACCGGATGGTGGCTCACATTCCATGGCGCTGGGCCTGGGCTGTGGGTAGGGAAGAGGTTAGAGGTGAAGGGGTAAAGAGGTACCTGGTGTGATGTCCTTGTGAATCATTTTAGGGGAGCTTGATTTCAGTACTGGTGGGAATGAGGGCTCATAGGCAGATTTTAAGCTGAAACAAGCATGGTGGCTCATGTTTGGAAAGATTCTTCTGGCAGTCAGGTGGAGATGGATGGGATGGGAATTTGACCCGGGGCAGGGGATCCATCATGAGACTCCTGGTGAGATTAATCTCGGTGAGAAATGACGTGGACTTTGTCTCAGGCGCTGGCAGCGAGGCTGAGAATGGATTCATAAATGCTCTCGTGGTGTTGCGGACAGGACTGAGTGACAGATTTGATGGGAAACCCTTAAGGGGTATGACAGTGTTATAGGAAACTAAAGCTTCCAGTGTGAGTAGGAAAAGTAAGTTTTGGCAGAAGAGAAAATCTGGGTCTTAAATGTACTAGGTGTGAGCTGCATCTCCAGATGTAAGTGGAAAAGCCTGTAGGCAGGGCTATAGGAGTGCAGAGTGTGAGGCAGAGACTGGGTAGGGCAGGTGGATTAGCACAGAGATGCTATTTAATGACCCAGAAGGAATGAGGTGACTCAGGCTGCCCACATGGGGAAGCCTGGCAAGGCCCCGGAGAGCTAATCTCGGCTACCCTTGCCTTTAAGGGATGGGAAGGAAAGGGTAGCACCCAAAGTAAACCCAGGGGCAAAATCCAGAGCCAAATGGCAACACAGAGCCACGTGGGAAAGAAATAAGGTCACGGATGGAAGGAATCATGACCACAGTGCATGTGTTTGATGCAGTTCAGAAAGATTTACAAGCCCTGCCGAACAGAAGCCCTTGAAAAGCCTCATGTTCATGAGGCAGGAAACTCCATTTGTGGAAGACCTCGTTTCGATGTCCCTTGGTTAGCTATGGGTTCATTAAGGATTAAGCAAGGAGAATGCTGAAGAGCATATTAAGAGATCAAATTAATCACATGCTAACAGAGTAAATTTATTAGACTTTCATGCCAGGAAATTCATGTGATGGCCCCATCTACCTTTATGGTATGATTTTCATAATTTCCCTAAATAAAACATAAGCTGCAGCCTCACACAACTACTGACCTATTATCTAACATTTCCTGCTACTTTCCAAGGCTGGCCCATAATATCTCCTCCAGGAAGCCTTTTCTAATTGTGCTTAACTGGGAATAAGGATTTGGGAAAACCAAAGGTGTATTTTTCCTTTATTTGCCCCTCACACACGCCTCAATACAACACTTCTGACACCAGATGTGTGGGGATATTTTCCCACAAACCAACCCAGGTGACACCAGCTGGGTATCCTCTAATTCAATTTAGTTCTGACACTGTCTGCCTGGGGATAGCACCTACCCCACAAGTTGAGGGCTCAGCCCCACAAGACTGCCCTTCATATCAGATACCAATTGCAAGGAGATGGTCACCTATACTTCTGATCAATCAGCTATAAATTGGAGATTCTCACGACCCCTTCCTTGAGTTCCATTAACTTGCTAGAGCAGACCACAGAACTCAGGGAAACACTTGACTTACTCTTCTTACCCATTCATTACAAATGATATCACAAAGGACACAGATGAACAGCCAGATGGGGGAGATGGCTAAGAGGAGGCATGTGAGAAGAGGCACGGAGCTTCCACGCATTCTCTGGGATTCCCCATGTTCAGCTGTCTGGAAGCTCCCCTGTTTTTGGGGGGTTTTATGGAAACGTCATTAAGTTGGCATAATTGATTAATTGGCCATTGGTCATCAACTCAACCGTCAGCCTCTCTCCCCTCCCCTGAGACTGGAAGGTAGGGCTGAAAACTCCAATAATCTACTTATGCCTTGGTCTTTCCAGGGACCACCCTCCATCCTGAGGCTGTCTTGGACAGCCCAGCCACCAGTTATCTCATTGGCTACAAAAGACAGGCTTATTATGTACTCTCATCCTTATGTAAACATCACAGAGTGCACTTACACACATCTAGATGGTACAGCCTCCTGTATACCTAGGCTCTGTGGCATAGTCTATTGCTCTCAGGCTACCAACCCATATAGCATGTGACTGTGCTGAATGCTGTAGGCAACTGTAACACAATGGTATTTGTGTATCTAAACATATCTACACATAGAAAAGGTAATACTCTGCACTATAATATGACGGCTATGGAGTCACTAGGTGATAGGAAGGTTTTGGCTCTATTATAGTTTTATGGTGCCACTCTTGTATATGTGGTCTGTAGTTGACAGAAGTCGTTATGCTGTGCATGACTGTATATTTCACAGTATCACACTGGGCGTTACTTCTTCTTACAACCCTCATAGTGTTCACCTGCATAGCTCTTATAATACATTCACACTCTTCTTTGTATTTGTCTGAAACTGCCATCATGTGTTTTTAGATGAAAATACCCTAATGGGCTGGGATTTTGTTTTTGCAGGATGTGAATGACACAATGCCTAGTTGTAGAATGTCCCTCTGGTATACAAGAGTCACTCTATAAATATGTCTCATCGTAAGCTAATGTGTGTGTTGAGTGTGACATCAAGGACAAGGTCAAGATTGGAAATGTGGGAAGAAAGGAACCGTTAGGGATGAATTAAATCCTAGTTGATGCACACATGGAGAGAAAACAAGGTAGAAGAATAAACAATTTATGCGTAATCAGGTAACATTAGGTAGCTGATGATTTGAAAATTTGGCTGTGACCAGTGTGGTTTTCTTTTGAAATGCCAGGAGGGGCAACTGTATAGCGGAACAGGGAGATGAAGTCTTTCAACTCAGTTTCCAGACCCAGAGCGCCCCTCAGTATTGGGCAATGGAGAGAGCTTGGAAGGACGTTAGCAAAAGGCAAAAAGCGGCTCAAGTACCGAAACCTAAAGTTCTTACTCCACCAGGATTGGTGTGTGACAACACACGTCGATATCAAAAGAAGAAGAAGAGGGGAAAAAATAGCTTGATTTGGCAGAAGGTTAGTTGTAGGCAAATTGAGAAGCCTGTGTGTGTGTAGAGGATGGAGAGAAGTTGGTTAATGGGTACAAACATACAGTTAGAAGGAATAGGTGCTAAGGTTTGAGAGCAGAGTAGACTAGTTAGCAACAATATATATTTTCAAACAGCTGGAAGAGAGGACTTGAAATGTTCCCAATACATAGAAATGATAAACCATCGAGGTGATGGACACTCCAAATACACTGACTTGATCATTTCACATTCTATACATGTAACAAAATATCACATATACCCATACAATGCACAAATGTTATGCATTCATAAACATTAAAAATTAAAAACACTGTAGGCAAGTAATTTTGGGGCCAGCATTTTGATGGAGAATGGTGAGCATGGCTGAAGACCACAGTGCTTTCAAATCAGAGAGTTAATTATTCCAAAATACATAATGAATTTCATCAAGTTTGAGCATGCAGAAATGGGTTCTAGACTTGTTCTATTCTTCCAAAGGTTTGAATTCCAATTCTCCTCTTCTTTGTTTTCCTCCTTGGCTTTGAATCCTGGGTCATTCTGAGAATATGATGAAAGAGATAAAATCCTCTCTGGGAAAATGCACATAGACACAAGCTTCTGATTACAATTCCGTGGGCCTTTGAGGTTTCCCAAAATGATGGCTCCTGGCTTTTCTGCAGGCTGCTAAGCTGGTCCTTTGCGCAGGGGCACCCCTTCAGATTCAGCTTCTCTGGGCTCCATTTCAAGTTTCTCTGACGTTCTCTGGCCTCGGGCCAACAGCAGTCACATGGCTCTGCCCGTTTCCTTATCTAAAAAAGCAGCACACAAATGCTGAAATGCTCAGACAGAGCTGAGTTCCTTTCTATTTTCACATGATTTTTCAGTGTCATCAGTAAGCAAAACTCTATCTCTAGAATCGCGTAGAAGCTTTGGCTAAGGATTATTTGGGAACCACCTCAGGCTTGCTGTCTTGAGTCTGTCTGGATGGAGGGAGCAGAGTCCTGTTGCTCGCCAAGCTTCGGATAAATTTACTCGCTAATGAGATGGTGCTCTCAATTCTTAGAGCCAGTGTGCTGGGCAAAGGCATTTAATTTTAAGATGCTCTATAAAATTCTGAGAATAGAGGACAACATCAGAGCACCTCAACTTTAATGAGAGGGAGCACTGGAAAACCAGGGATTGGTGAAGTGTGGGAATGAATATTTATTGGGTACCAACTGCACATTGTCAGACTCTATGCCCAGCAACTGCAAGCCTTTCAGCAACTCTCTGAAGCAGATAAAATTATTTCCATTTTGCAGTTGAGGATCTAGTTTATCGAAAGTTAAATCCTGTTCAGAAGGCACTATGGCACCATGTAAGGTCTTTTTTTTTTTTTGAGATGGAATCTTGCTCTGTTGCCCAGGCCAGAGTGCAGTGCAGTGGTACAGTCTTGGCTCACTGCAACCTCCACCTCCCGGGTTCAAGTCATTCTCCTGCCTCAGCCTCCCAAGTAGCTAGGATTACAGGTGTGTGCCACCATGCCTGGCTAATTTTTGTATTTTTAGTAGAGATGGGGTTTCATTATATTGGTCAAGCTGGATTCGAACTCCTGACCTCAGGTGATCCACCTGCCTCGGCCTCCCAAAGTGCTGGGATTACAGGTGTCGTGTAAGGTGTTTGGTAGGGTTGAAATTATATCTGCTGTGTGACTTGGGAGCAGCAGCCTTGGGAAGGTACATGAGAGGAGGTGACCTGAAGCAGTCTGCCTGTCTACAGGGAGCTCAGTCAGGCAGCTGATGCTGCAGTTCAGGAGGCCTAAAGGGTGTGGTCCTGCGGGAGCTGAGTGGGGTGGTGGGGAATCCCACTCCGGTCAAAGTGACAGCCAGAAACAACTTTATATGGTCGATTTTGTGAGCTGTACTGCAGCCCTGTGAGAACTGATTTCAGTCACCCAGGAAAGGTTTGCGCGTGGTTATTTCTCCCTGTCTCTCTGACTGCACCAGTAGGTCACACCCTCGTGTAAATGTTCTGTAGTAGCCTTTTGGCATCACAGCTGTAATGCAGGCCCTATTTTTTTTTTTTTTTGAGACAGAGTCTTGCTGTGTCCCCAAGTGCAGTGGCGTGATCTCAGCTCACTGCAACCTCTGTCTCCCAGTTTCAAGCGATTCTCCCGCCTCAGCCTCCTGAGCAGCTGGGATTACAGGCATGCGCCACCATGCCTGGCTAATTTTTGTATTTTTAGTAGAAACGGGGTTTCACCATGTTAGTCAGGCTGGTCGAACTCCTGATCGCGTGATCCGCCCGCCTCGGCCTCCCAAAGTGCTGGGATTACAGGCGTGAGCTACCTTGCCCAGTCAATGCTGGCCCTATTTTAAGGCCTTGTGACCCCCTAGTGTTTATGTGGACCTGCCATATAGCTACTACTATATAAGCATTTCATGTAGTAACTGTAAGAACTGGTGTGTTAGAGCTAATGGAGTCATACAACCATTATGACCCACATCTCACTCCTCCTGGCCCCTCGTGTTCCTATGGGCCATCCAGGAGTCTCCATGGGCTGCACATGTAGTTTTAGCGTCTTCATGCTATTGTTTCTCTCAGATATTTTAACAGGAAACATTCTAGATTGGGGTCCCCAGTGGGCTGCAGACCATTACCAGTTTGTAACCTGTTAGGAACAAGGCGGCACAGCAGGAGGTGAGTGGAGGGCAAGCAAGTGAAGCTTCACCTGTATTTTTAGCTGCTCCTCATCACTCGCATTAGTGCCTGCTCTCCGTCTTTTGTCAGATCAGCAGTGGCATTAGATCTTAATAGGAGCGTGAACCCTATTGTGAACTGTGCGTGTGAGGGATCTAGGTTGCGCACTCCTTATGCGAATCTAATGCCTGATGATCTGTCACTGTCTCCCATCACCCCCAGATGGGACTGTCTAGTTGCAGGAAAACAAGCTCAGGGCTCCCACTGATTCTACATTATGGTGAGTCGTATGATTATTTCATTATATGTTACATGTAATAACAATAGAAATAAAGTCCACAATCAATGTAATGCACTTGGATTATCTAAAAATCATCTCCTTCCCCGGTCTGTGTAAAAATGGTCTTCCACAAAACAGGTCCCTGGTGCCAAAATGGTTGGGGACTGCTGCTGTAGATTATTATAATGGTCTCTCTGTTGGCCTGGCTTCTGTCGTGAGGGAGAATTGGGATGGGGCCTCCAGCCAACCCGAGAAAAGCATGCAATCTGAGAAACTTTAAGTCGCTGAGATTTGAAGGTGTTTGTCACTGTATCGTAAACAAGCTGATACTGATACTTCCTCTGATGCTATTCTTATATGAATATACCCAACTTTCCAGCTTACTTATATTTTGCACTGATACTACTTTTTTCCTAACACTGCATTTGAGTAATAAATGCAAGGCTCCAGCCTTTAAGCTCCGCCATTTGAATCCATACTGTACTCCAGAGTGAATGGTTAGCTTCTTTGAAGCACATAAGCTTATGTCTTTCCTGGCTCTTAATTTCTACAGGCTTTTGTATGAAGGCTGCTGGTGTATGAGGTAAAATGGGTTATCTTTTACACGGCCCCTCCTGACTTAAGGCATAAGCACTGCACTGGGGCACTCTGGATGGAATGAGTAAGAGTGGCCATGCCACCCCACGGTCTGCTGTTTCTCCCCTGGCCATTGCCAAGCCCACTTTCTTGTGCCTTCTTCACTTGGGAGGAATTTACTTTCAGAAGCCCAGTGGTCACTCCACGACATTTGACCTCTGTTGCCTCTCAAGGCTATTGTAGGAGTTAGCTTCATAGACACATGGAGATTTGAAGCATCTTCCCAGGAGACCCTTCTGCTCCTATATAAATCAGAAGCAGCAAACAGAGGGAGGGGAGAGTGCAGAGGTGTCCCCCACTACCATGGCCTGGATAATTCCTGAGTGCTTTAAAAGTGTCACTTGGCTATTTGAAAATTCATAAGTATTAGCATGAAACAGTTGGCTCCAAACAACGGGTTAATATGTGTAGGCATCAAAGGTTAATGGCCATTACAATCCGGAAACGAACAGATTGTGCCCTCTCTAGGGAAAGGCATACTTCACATGCATGAATAGTGTGTCTCTGAGAGCACAGGGGACTGAAAGCAGGTGTCGTGATATCCAGGGAACACTGAATTCCAGACTGACTATGGCATTTTATTTAGAGTAGGGTAGATGCTGCATGAAGAGCCAATTGGAGATTGAAGATTGGAAAGGCCAAAAGTAGGCTGTGTGGACCTGGTCATTGACAGGAGCTCATTCAAACTGGTCAGTGGTTTCTCTCTTTTTCTGTCTCCTCACCCTCTGGCATGTCTGTCCTTATAAGCAGAGGCATTATCTTAAACAAGAGTGTTGGTGAGGTGAGGAGTGAAATTTGGCTACAAATTGCTATTAATAATAACATAATAAAAGTAACAATAATGAAAATTATAACAATAATGCAATAACTACTCCTCAGTGAGCATCTAAATTACACCAGACATAGTCTATCTTTTTTTAATAGGATCTGTAATCATTACAAGAAACCTGAAAATAAGTTACGATAACACTCATTTTACAAATAAGGTGAAAAGTCAAAAAGCTTAAAACTTGCTGTAGATCGCACAGTTAGGGTCTGAATTTACAAATCTAGATATATTGTCTTCTGTCTGATAGTAAAACAATATTGCTGCATGCTCTTATTAAAATAATTTCATTGTTTATGGCTTCATAAGTCACAATATTCTTTTGGTTTACTGCAGTTATATTTGTTATCGTTGTTACTGGGTTATCTTAATCTTCTTGGACTATATGACTTCACTTTTACTATTCAAAATAATTTTATTGCATTAAGTTTTCCAAGAAACATGGGCCTAATTGACCTGTGTTCATCTCACTCAGGAATCAGAACTAGAAGCTTGGGCCTCATCCCATTTCCCTTTCTTCCCCACCACCACCCACAGAAACTTCCTTCCTTCTCCCCATCCAACGTTTCCATCCAGATCGCTGTATTTGGGATATAACCACGTTCCCTTAACTTTTATCCTTTTATCCCTTTTATCCTTCTGTAAAGAGGCAGAGAATGGATTCATTTGAATACCAAAGGAATTTAAGCTTGGGGCTGAATTAAGCCTCTACAATGGCACAGTCTCATTTTTGCCTTTTGCTTCTGGGCTCCCTGCATGTCCTGACCCTCTATGCTTCCATTCATTCTGACTCTTATCCATCTGCTCTATGGATATTGCACTCTCAGTGACCTAGGTCTTTCAACTTACTGGACCCAATGTGCTTTGGAAAATCCACAACTTCATCCTCTCTACATTGTAGTGATTCTGGTCCTTGAACCAGCAGCATCAGCGACACCTGGCTCTTATGAATCTGATTTAACAAGCCACCCCAATGACTTGGCAGCATGTGAAGGTTTGAGAACCACAGCTCTAAGCATTTACAATCATTGAACAGGAATTCCCTAAAAATCTCCCCTGCCTTGTTTATATTCTAAAGCTTACATTTCTTTATTGCTATAAAGGAATATATTAATATTCTCTTTATGTTCTTCTGTTTTGGCTTTCTTCCCGCTATGGACATTTTTTCCCATCTATTTTATAAGTACCCCTTTCCTCTCTATTTTTGCACTTTTCCAGGCCTCTATCCTTGTTTCTATTTTTCTTTTTCTACTCTCATTCTCAACTATTCTCATTACTTTGTCTCTGCTGTGATTCACGCTTCAGCATCTCTGATCTGAGCCTCATGTCGTTTGATATTACCAAATGCCCAAAGGTTATTTCTCCTTGTATTTTGTGAATATGTTATTTTAAAGAATTTCTGACTCTTTACAAGAAGGTCTACCACTGTGGAACAAAATAAAGAGAAATTTTTGGAACATAAACCAAATGGAATAGGTGCAGTGACACATCGGTTCACAACACAAGCTGAAGAACTGCTGTAAGCTAGGAGCAAATTCAGAGAAATCCCATGGTTGGAGAGAAAAGCAGAGAGCGCGGGAAGTTACCCCCAAGGTGGTCTACAGAATAACTGATTAAGTAACTGAATTTGCAGGAGTGGGATCAGAAGTCAGTCTTTCATCTCTCCCTGGCAACACGCATGTACGTCACATAAGCCCACAGAAGGACAACTGCAGAGAAAAAGGGAACCATCTGCTTGATTTTGAGTATATGAGCTTGAGGGAATTCAGGCCAGAAACTGAGATAATTCAAGACCTTCTTAATAAATATGGAAAAGAAGAAACGAAAGGAGGCCCTGACTGTCAATTCTACCCAGCAATGAAATTCACTCTAAACCTTGAAGTCTAGGATAAATATTTCATCCTTTGGGTCATCTGGAATCGGAACCTAGGTGCTGACTTCCCTCCCATGTGCACTAAGAGGAAGCAATCCAACTCTAGGAAGATACCAGTTGAGAAAACCAACTTACATAACCTCAGAGGCAGCTTATTCCTCTTCCTAGATAAGGAATGCTAGGCCTTTAAAGTCGAAAAAAGGAGGATGACCAAGTTGTTGGAGAGAGCCAGGTTCATTAAATGTAAGCCAAAAATGAAACAAATAGGCTGATTCCAGATACAAAAGAGAGAATTCAGGGATCAGAAGAGAAGTTAATACTTTTGAAGACATTTGACAGGATTATACTTCCATACAATGAAAAGGATGCCATTAAAAAGGAATAATTAGAGAACAAGAAGAGTTAGTCTTGGAAATTAAGCATGTTATTTCTTTAAAAAATCAATATGTGGGATACAAAATTGATACATTGGTCAAAAAAGTACTCTAGAAGATACTGAGGAATTGTCTCAGACTGCAGAGCAAAAAGAAAATATAAGTTACAAATGTAAGATTAAAGGTATGAAGATGAATATTGAAGTCCTATTATGTTATCTACTAGGATGTCATGAGGGGAAAATGGAAGTTAAGGGAAGAAACAAGTTTATATTTGTAACCATAATAATATAAGTGAATTAAATTCCACAGGAAAAGAAAAAAGGATCAGTAAAAAAATTTCAGTGACAGTGTGTAAGAAATATACTTACAATAAATGTTAGAGAACTTTTGGAAATAAATGAAAAAATATTTTTTTCCTTAAGACAAACACAAACAAATGAGAAAACAAGTGTGATAATACAGGGATAAAAAGCAAAACTCAAAGCCTTTAACATGGTTAAAGATATTTCATGATAAAAATCTTAAATGTACCTCAAAACTAAGAGTCGTAAATTTTAATTAAACTATGTAGATTTTGAATCTATATAGGCATATATCAGAGATAGTGCAGGTTCGGTTCCAGATAACTGCAATAGAGCAAATATTGCAATTAAGTCAGTCATTTAAATGTTCAGGTTCCCAGTGCACGTGAAAGTTGTTTATGTTGCATTGTAGTCTGTTAAGCGAAGAATAACATGTCTAAAAAAACTATGCATACCTTTATTAAAAATACTTCATTGCTAAAAAATGCTAATGAACATCGGAGTCTTCAGCGAGTCATAATCATTTTGCTGAATTGGGGGGTCTCATCTTGATGTTGATGGCTGCTGATTGATTAGGGTGGTGGTAAGCTGAAGGTGGTGGCTATGGCAGTTTAAGATGACAATGAAGTTTGCCACATTGGTTCTTCCTGTGATGAAAGATTTATTGGTAGCATGCAATGCTGTTTGATAGCATTTTACCCACAGTAGAACTTCTTTCAAGATTGGAGTCAACCCTCTCAAACCCTACTGCTGTTTTATCAACTAAGTTTATGTACTTTTCTAAGTCTCTTTTTTCATTCAACGACGTTCACATCTTCACTGAGACTAGATTCTATTACAGAAATCACCCTTTTTGCTTATCCATAACAAGCAACTCCTTATTCACTCAAGTGTAATAATGAAATTGCAGCAATTCAGCCACATCTTCAGACTTCACTTCTTGTTATCTTGCTATTTCCACCATATCTGGAATTTTCTTCACTGAGGTCTGAAACCCTTTAAAAACATCAAAAGAGGGTTGAAATAAACTTCCTATGAACTCCTGTTCATGTTGATATTTTGACCTCTTCCTATGACTCAAGTCTTAATAGCATCTAAAATGGTAAATCATTTTCAAGAGGTTTTTAATTTACTTTGCCCAGGTCCATCAGTGGAATCACTATCTATGGCAGCTACAGGCTTAAGAAATTTATTTTGTAAAGATTTGAAAGTTGAAATTACTCCTTCATGGGCTGTAGCATGGATGTTGTGTAAGCAGGCATAAAAATAACATTCATCGTCTCGTACATCTGTCAGAGCTCTTGAGTGACCAGGGCATTGTCAATGAGCAGTAATATTTTCACGGAAATCTTTCTGAGCAGCAGGTCTCAACAGAGGGCTTAATAAAATCTTCAGTATACCATGTTATAAACAGATATGGTGTCATTCAGGCTTTGTTATTTCATTTCCAGAGTACATGCAGAATAGATCTAACATAATTCTTAAGGGCCCTAAGATTTTCAGAATAATAAATGACCATTGGGCCAGGCATGGTGGCTCACGTCTGTAGTCTGAGCACTTTGGGAGGCTGAGGCAGGCAGATCACTTGAGGCCAGGAGTTTCAGACCAGCCTGGCCAACATGGCAAAACCTTGTCTCTACTAAAAATACAAAAATTAGCTGGGTTTTGTGGCAAATGCCTGTAATCCCAGCTACTTTGAAGGCTGAGGCAGGAGAAACGCTTGAACCCAGGAGGCAGAGGTTGCAGTGAGCTGAGATTGTGCCACTGCACTCCA
>NW_012101309.1:7560-8572 GCF_000951045.1 Mandrillus leucophaeus | reverse complement strand
GCCCAGGTCCATCAGTGGAATCACTATCTATGGCAGCTACAGGCTTAAGAAATTTATTTTGTAAAGATTTGAAAGTTGAAATTACTCCTTCATGGTCTGTAGCATGGATGTTGTGTCAGCAGGCATAAAAATAACATTCATCTTCTCGTACATCTGTCAGAGCTCTTGAGTGACCAGGGCATTGTCAATGAGCAGTAATATTTTCACGGAAATCTTTCTGAGCAGTAGGTCTCAACAGAGGGCTTAATAAAATCTTCAGTATACCATGTTATAAACAGCTATGGTGTCATTCAAGCTTTGTTATTTCATTTCCAGAGCATATGCAGAATAAATCTAACATAATTCTTAAGGGCCCTAAGATTTTCAGAATAATAAATGACCATTGGGCCAGGCATGGTGGCTCACGTCTGTAGTCTAAGCACTTTGGGAGGCTGAGGCAGGCAGATCACTTGAGGCCAGGAGTTTCAGACCCGCCTGGCCAACATGGCAAAACCTTGTCTCTACTAAAAATACAAAAATTATCTGGGCTTTGTGGCAAATGCCTGTAATCCCAGCTACTTTAGAGGCTGAGGCAGGAGAATCGCTTGAACCCGGGAGGCAGAGGTTGCAGTGAGCTGAGATAGTGCCGCTGCACTCCAGCCTGGGCAACAGGGTGAGACTCCATTTCAAAAAGAAAAAAATAAACGACCATTGGCTGTATTAGCCCCTACCAAGAAAGTTAGCCTGAAATTTTTCGCTTCGAAGCTAGTCATTGACTACTGCTCTCTAGTTAACAAGTCCTAGTTGACATATTATTCCAATATAAGGCTGTTTTTTCTCTATTGAAAATCCGTTTAATGTAGCCACCTTCATCAATTATCTTCATTAGATTTTCTGGATAACTTGCTGGAGAATCTACATCACTTGCTGCTTCACCTTGTGCTTTTATATTGTGGAGATGGCTTCTTTCTTCAAACCTCATGAACCAACTTCTGCTAGCTTCAAACTTTTCTTCTGCAGCTTCCTTACCTCT
>NW_012101309.1:6742-7510 GCF_000951045.1 Mandrillus leucophaeus | reverse complement strand
TTGCCTCAGACTGCAGAGCAAAAAGAAAATATAAGTTACAAATGTAAGATTAAAGGTATGAAGATGAATATTGAAGTCCTATTATGTTATCTACTGGGATGTCATGTGGGGAAAATGGAAGTTAAGGGAAGAAACAAGTTTATATTTGTAACCATAATAAATGAATTAAATTCCACAGCAAAAAAAAAAAAAAAGGATCAGTAAAAAAATTTCAGTGACAGTGTGTAAGAAATATACTTACAATAAATGTTAGAGAACTTTTGGAAATAAATGAAAAAAATTTTTTCCTTAAGACAAACGCAAACAAATGGGAAAACAATTGTGATAATACAGGGATAAAAAGCAAAACTCAAAGCCTTTAACTTAGTTAAAGATATTTCATGATAAAAATCTTAAATGTACCTCAAAACTAAGAGTCATAAATTTTAATTAAACTATGTAGATTTTGAATCTATATAGGCATATATCAGAGATAGTGCAAGTTCAGTTCCAGATGACTGCAATAGAGCAAATATTGCAATTAAGTCAGTCATTCAAATGTTCAGGTTCCCAGTGCACGTGAAAGTTGTTTATACTGCATTGTAGTCTGTTAAGCGAAGAATAACATGTCTAAAAAAACTGTGCATACCTTTATTAAAAATACTTCATTGCTAAAAAATGCTAATGAACATCAGAGTCTTCAGCGAGTCATAATCATTTTGCTGAATTGGGGGGTCTCATCTTGATGTTGATGGCTGCTGATTGATTAGGATGGTGGTAAGCTGAAGG
>NW_012101309.1:3197-5827 GCF_000951045.1 Mandrillus leucophaeus | reverse complement strand
AGCTACTTTGAAGGCTGAGGCAGGAGAAACGCTTGAACCCAGGAGGCAGAGGTTGCAGTGAGCTGAGATTGTGCCACTGCACTCCAGCCTGGGCAACAGGGTGACACTCCATTTCAAAAAGAAAAAAATAAACAACCATTGGCTGTATTAGCACCTACCAAGAAAGTTAGCCTGAAATTTTTAGCTTCGAAGCTAGTCATTGACTACTGCTCTCTAGTTAAAAAGTCCTATTCCAATATAAGGCTGTTTTGTCTCTATTGAAAATCTGTTTAATGTAGCCACCTCCATCAATTATCTTCACTATATTTTCTGGATAACTTGCTGGAGAATCTACATCACTTGCTGCTTCACCTTGCACTTTTATATTGTGGAGATGGCTTCTTTCTTCAAACCTCATGAACCAACTTCTGCTAGCTTCAAACTTTTCTTCTGCAGCTTCCTTACCTCTCTCAGCCTTTATAGAATTGAAGAGAGTTTGGGGACTTGCTCTGAATTCGACTTTGACTTAAAGGGATGCTGTGGCTGATTTGATCTTCTATCCAGATGACTAAAACTTTCTCTGTTATCAGAAATAAGGTTGTTTCACTTTCTTATGATTGTTTTAACTGGAATAGCATTTTAAATTTCCTTCAAGAACTTTTTCTTTGCATTCAAAACTTGGCTGTTTGGCTTAAGAGGTCTAGCTTTCGGCTAGTCTTGGCTTTCAACATGCCTTTCTCATTAAGGTTAATCATTACTAGCTTTTGATTTAAAGTGAAATATGACTCCTCTTTCATTGAAACACTTAGCAACCATTGAAGGGCTATTAATTGGCCTAATTTCAACATTATTTTGCCTCAGGGAATAATGAAGCCTAAGGAGAAGAAGAGAGATGGGAGAACAGTCTAAGAACTCATGCAACATTTATCCACTAAGTTTGCTGTTTTGTATGAGTGCATATTTTGGTGCATCAAACAATTCCAATAACATTAAAATCAGTGATCACAGATAACCATAACAGATATAATGATAATGGAAAAGTTTGAAATATTGTGAGAGTAACTGAAGTGTGACACAGCAACTGAAAGGAAGCACATGCTGCTGGAAAAATGGTGCCAATAGACTTGGTAATGCAGGGTTGCCACAAACCTTAAAAAAAAAAAATCTTCAAAGCTCAATAAAATGAAGCCCAATAAAATGAAGCACAATAAAATGAAATATGCCTGTATAGTAGATACTATTAGAATACAATAAAATGACATTCATGATTGGAGTAAAAGAAAAACATGCTTGATTCAAAATTCACATACAAACAACACAATAACATGAATGCTTCAGTGAAACAATTAGCAAGGGTGATATCCATTTGTGTTCAACAGAGTAGTTTTAAACACAATTTGCTATTAATAATATATTAGGCAAGAAAGGTAAGTTCATATTTCAAAAGGGAAACATTTTATATTCGACATTCACTTAAAACAATGTTATAAACTCAGTAATTACAACAAAGATTGGTAAAAACAAACATAAAATATCTCCCTGCCAGATCTCTTTGGAATTAATAACAACAAAAAATGAAAACCCTTAAATATATCTAGCATTAAAAAGGAAAAAAAAGTGAACAACTTTTTAGACATTAGTAAAAATGACCTAATTTGATATAAAAATTTGTGTGTTGGGGGGAGGGTGCAGCTAAGACAGTATTTACAGGCAGAATAATGCAGTGGCTGAGCACATGGATCCTGAAACCAAACAACTTGCTTTTGAATTCCAGGTCTGCCATTTACTTGACATTTTATTGTGTGACCTTGGATAAGTTCCATAATCTGTTTTGTTATTGCTAAAATTGGGATAATAGTGGTACACACAACATAGATTAGTTGTATTACATGAATGCATTAAAATCTATACATAGGTATGTATAAGATGCATGCAAATAGCCAAAAATTACAAGAAATCACTTCTATAAATGAGACAGCTCTGTGTTAGAACTAAGTGTTCAAGATGATAGAGACTAAGAAACCTAAAGAAAGTAAAGATAAGGAACTACCAAAGATAAAAGCAAAAGTTAATAAAAAAACCCAAAAAGGCATTCTTGATAAATAAAACAAAAAATTGGTATGTTAAAAAGACCCAAAACATGGATAAACCTTCAAATTTATTAAGAACACATGTAACATGGCATAAATAACATTAAAAATGAGTCTAGAAGTGTAGGAATAGTTTTTAGAAATGCACAGTTTTATGTTAGTATTATATCCATGTTATAGAAGACTAAAATGTATTAATACAAACAGGATAAAGATGTAGAGAATATATATATGCAAAGAGCATATATATGTTATTTAAGGTCATAGAGCATTGTCATTGCTCCAATGATATACATTCATATGCTGGAATATATCTAAATTATAACGTAAAGAAACACAATAGTAAGGTATATCATGTTCACAAGTAGAATATTCTATGAACTTTAATTTTTTCCAAATTATAGGTTCCACATGATGCTAATATGATTTCAAATGATCTTTTTTTTTAATACTGTAAGTTCCAGGGTACATTTGCACAACGTGCAGGTTTGTTACATATGTATACTTGTGCCATGTTGGTGTGCTGCACCCATCAACTCGTCAGCACTCATCAACTGGTCA